>NC_080384.1:5921098-6150754 GCF_014773155.1 Arachis stenosperma | reverse complement strand
GATTCTTGAACACAGCTACTTTTATGAGTCTTGGCCGTGGCCCTAAGCACTTTGTTTTCTAGTATTACACCAGATACATAAATGCCACAGACCATGACTGGGTGAACCTTTCAAATTGTGACTCAGCTTTGCTAAAGTCCCCAGTTAGAGGTGTCCAGAGTTCTTAAGCACACTCTTTTGCTTTGGATCACGACTTTAACACTCAGTCTCAAGCTTTACTTGGACCTGGGCATGTCAAGCACAGGTTACAGCTTGAATTAGCCGCTTAGGCCTGGATTTTATTCCTTGGGCCCTCCTATCCATTGATGCTCAAAGCCTTGGATCCTTTTACCCTTGCTTTTGGTTTTAAGGGCTATTGGCTTTTCTGCTTGCTTTTCTTTTCCTCTATTTTTTTCGCCACTCTTCTTTTTTTCAAGCTTTGCTTTTTCACTGCTTTTCTTGCTTCAAGAATCAATCTCATGATTTTTTCAGATTGTCAATAACATTTCTCTTTGTCATCATTCTTTCAAGAGCCAACAATTTTAACATTCATACACAACAAGATAAAAAAATATGCACTGTTCAAGCATTCATTCGGAAAACAAAAAGTATTGTCACCACATGAGAGTAAACAAAAATCCAGTGAGGGTTCAATAACTCATCAACATATATCTGTGCTTAAATTACTAATTGTTTTGCAAGTTTGTACAATATTTTTCTTTCCCATCTCATTTACTAAAATGCTTTATTATTTGAGGGTTGGCTATATATATATATATATATGACTCCTTGAGAATGTGAATTAATTTGGCTACATGTAAGTTTTATATATGATGGAAAATTGGAATTGCATGACTCATTTAGGTAGATGCATTTAGAATAGGTTGCATTGCATAACATTCCACCACTTTAACCTAACCTTAATCTTCATCTTGGATTTAGCATGAGGACATGCTATTGTTTAAGTGTGGAGAGGTTGATAAACCCATATTTCATGAGTTATTTTGTGCTTAGTTTGAGTGATTTATTCAATCCTTCACCCACTTATTCATATTAATTGCATGGTTTTACTTTCCTTCCTATTATGTGGTGTATGTGAAAAACATGTTTTCTAAGCTTTAAAATTAATTATTTTAATTACCTTTATTTCCATTCGATGCCGTGATTAGTGTGTTGAGTAGTTTCAGATTTTCTAAGGTAGAATGACTTAAAGGATGGAAAAGGAAACATACAAAAATGGAAGGAAAGTGCGAAACGGAGTTTTGAAGAAACTGACACCCACGCGATCGCATGGATGACGCGATCGCGTGCCAGAAGCAAAGAAGCAGCGACGCGGCCGCATGACTGATGTGACCGCGCGCCTTAAGCAGAACGCATACGACGCGGACGCGTGACTGACGCGACCGCGTGGCAAGGAAAAGCTCCAAATGACGCGACCGCGTGACGCACGCGGACGCGTGACAGAGGCCACGAATAAAAATTTACAGAATACGCCCCCAGCGATTTTTGAAGCCCTTTTTGGCCCAGATTCAAGTACAGACAGCATAGACTAGAGGTTATTGGTGCACGAAATTGTGATCACTACTTTTACATAAACAATCCCCGGTAATGGCTCCAAAGACTTGGTGCTCAATACCATGGCATAAACACAACTTCGCACAACTAACCAGCAAGTGCACTGGGTCGTCCAAGTAATAAACCTTACGCGAGTAAGGGTCGATCCCACGGAGATTGTTGCTATGAAGCAAGCTATGGTCACCTTGTAAATCTCAGTCAGGCAGACTCAAATGGGTATAGTGATAAACGAATAAAGCATAGAGATAAAGATAGAGATACTTATGTATATCATGGTGAGAGCTTCAGATAAGCGTATGAAGATGCCTTCTTCCCTCTCTCTTCTACTGTCTTCATCCAATCCTTCTTACTCCTTTCCATGGCAAGCTCATGTAGGGTTTCACCGTTGTCAGTGGCTACATCCCATCCTCTCAGTGAAAACGTTGCCTATGCTCTGTCACAGCATGGGTAATCATCTGTCGGTTCTCGGTCAGGCCGGAATAAAATCCATCGATTCTTTTGCGTCTGTCACTAACGCCCCGCCTGCTAGGAGTTTGAAGCACGTCACAATCATTCAATCATTGAATCCTACTCAGAATACCACAGACAAGGTTAGACCTTCCGGATTCTCTTGAATGCCGCCATCAGTTCTCGCCTATACCACGAAGACTCTGATCTCACGGAATGGCTGGCTCGTTTGTCAGGCGAGCACTCGGTTGTCAGGCGATCAACCATGCATCGTGTATCAGGAATCCAAGAGATAAACACTAGAGCCTTGATTGCTTGTAGAACAAAAGTGGTTGTCAGTCACTTTGTTCATAAGTGAGAATGATGATGAGTGTCACGGATCATCACATTCATCAAGTTGAAGAACAAGTGATATCTTGGACAAAGAACAAGCTGAATTGAATAGAAGAACAATAGTAATTGCATTAATACTCGAGGTACAGCAGAGCTCCACACCTTAATCTATGGTGTGTAGAAACTCCACCATTGAAAATACATAAGAACAAGGTCTAGGCATGGCCGAATGGCCAGCCTCCCAGTGATCAAAAGATTCAAAGATCTCCAGATGTCGAATACAATAGTAAAAGGTCCTACTTATAGAAAACTAGTAGCCTAAGGATTACAAAGATGAGTAAATGACATAAAAATCCACTTCCGGGCCCACTTGGTGTGTGCTTGGGCTGAGCAATGAAGCATTTTCGTGTAGAGACTCTCCTTGGAGTTAAACGCCAGCTTTGGTGCCAGTTTGGGCGTTTAACTCCCATTTAGGTGCCAGTTCCGGCGTTTAACGCTGGAATTCCTGAGGGTGACTTTGAACGCCGGTTTGGGCCATCAAATCTTGGGCAAAGTATGGACTATCATATATTGCTGGAAAGCCCAGAATGTCTACTTTCCAACGCCGTTGAGAGCGCTCCAATTAGGTTTTTGTAGCTCCAGAAAATCCACTTTGAGTGCAGGGAGGTCAGAATCCAACAGCATCTGCAGTCCTTTTCAGTCTTTGAATCAGATTTTTGCTCAGGTCCCTCAATTTCAGCCAGAAAATACCTGAAATCACAGAAAAACACACAAACTCATAGTAAAGTCCAGAAAAGTGAATTTTAGCTAAAAACTAATAAAAATATACTAAGATCTCAACTAAAACTACCAAAAACATACTAAAAACAATGCCAAAAACCGTACAAATTATCCGCTCATCACAACACCAAACTTAAATTGTTGCTTGTCCCCAAGCAACTGAAGATCAAATAAGATAAAAAGAAGAGAATATGCAATGAACTCCAAAAACATCTATGAAGATCAGTATTAATTAGTTGAGCGGGGCTTTTAGCTTTTTGCCTCTGAATAGTTTTGGCATCTCACTTTATCCTTTGGAACTTAGAATGATTGGCTTCTTTAGGAACTCAAATCCAGATAGTGTGTTATTGATTCTCCTAGTTAAGTATGATGATTCTTGAACACAGCTACTTATTGAGTCTTGGCCGTGGCCCAAAGCACTCTGTCTTCCAGTATTACCACCGGATACATACATGCCACAGACACATAATTGGGTGAACCTTTTCAGATTGTGACTCAGCTTTGCTAAAGTCCCCAATTAGAGGTGTCCAGGGTTCTTAAGCACACTCTTATTGCCTTGGATCACAACTTTATTTCTTTCTTTTTCTTTCTCTCTTTTTTTTTCGCTTGCTTTTTTTTTTGTATTCACTGCTTTTTCTTGCTTCAAGAATCATTCTTATGATTTTTCAGATCCTCAGTAACATGTCTCCTTTTTTCATCATTCTTTCAAGAGCCAACATTCATGAACCACAAATTCAAAAGACATATGCACTGTTCAAGCATACATTCATAGAACAAAAGTGTTGCCACCACATCAAAATAATTAAACTGTTATAAAATTCAAAATTCATGCAATTCTTATCTTTTTCAATTAAGAACAATGTTTATTTAAGAGAGGTGATGGATTCATAGGACATTCATAACTTTAAGGCATAGACACTAAGACACTAATGATCACAAGACACAAACACAGATAAACATAAGCATGAAAATTTCGAAAAACAAGAAAGTAAAGAACAAGGAGATTAAAGAACGGGTCCACCTTAGTGATGGCGGCTTGTTCTTCCTCTTGAAGATCTTATGGAGTGCTTGAGCTCCTCAATGTCTCTTCCTTGTCTTTGTTGCTCCTCTCTCATGATTCTTTGATCTTCTCTAATTTCATGGAGGAGAATGGAGTGTTCTTGGTGCTCCACCCTTAGTTGTCCCATGTTGGAACTCAATTCTCCTAGGGAGGTGTTAATTTGCTCCCAATAGTCTTGTGGAGGAAAGTGCATCCCTTGAGGTATCTCAGGGATCTCATGATGAGAGGGGTCTCTTGTTTGCTCCATCCTTTTCTTGGTGATGGGCTTATCCTCATCAATGGGGATGTCTCCCTCTATGTCAAACTCCAACTGAATAACAGAGGTGACAAATAAGATGAGAAAAGGCTAACCTTGCCAAGGTAGAGGACTTGTCCGCCACCTTGTAGAGTTCTTGGGCTATAACCTCATGAACCTCCACTTCTTCTCCAATCATGATGCTATGGATCATGATGGCTCGGTCTAGAGTAACTTCGGACCGGTTGCTAGTGGGAATGATTGAGCGTTGGATAAGCTCCAACCATCCTCTAGCCACGGGTTTGAGGTCATGCCTTCTCAATTGAACCGGCTTGCCTCTTGAATCTCTCTTCCATTGTGCGCCCTCTTCACATATGACTGTGAGGACTTGGTCCAACCTTTGATCAAAGTTGACCCTTCTAGTGTAAGGATGTTCATCTCCTTGCATCATAGGCAAGTTGAATGCTAACCTTACATTTTCCGGACTAAAATCCAAGTACTTCCCCCGAACCATAGTAAGATAATTCTTTGGATCCGGGTTCACACTTTGATCATGGTTCTTGGTGATCCATGCATTGGCATAGAACTCTTGAACCATCAAGATTCCGACTTGTTGAATGGGGTTGGTAAGCACTTCCCAACCTCTTCTTCGGATCTCATGTCGGATCTCCGGATATTCACCCTTTTTGAGTGAAAAGGGGACCTCGGGGATCACCTTCTTCAAGGCCACAACTTCATAGAAGTGGTCTTGATGCACCCTTGAGATGAATCTATCCATCTCCCATGACTCGGAGGTGGAAGCTTTTGCCTTCCCTTTCCTCTTTCTAGAGGTTTCTCCGGCCTTGGATGCCATAAATGGTTATGGAAAAACAAAAAGCAATGCTTTTACCACACCAAACTTAAAAGGTTTGCTCGTCCTCGAGCAAAAGAAGAAAGAAGAGAGTAGAGGAAGAAGAAGAAATGAGGAAGAAGGGAATGGTGGTGTATTCGGCCAAAAAGGGGGGAGAAGTGGTGTTTATATAGGAGAGAGGTTTTTTTGGGGAAGAGGTATTGAGGTAATTGGTGAATGGGTGAAGAAGAGAGAGAGAGAGTGGTGGGGTTGGTGGGGATCCTGTGGGGTCCACAGATCCTGTGGTGTCAAGGAAAAGTCATCCCTGCACCAAATGGCATTCAAAATCACGTTTTGAGCCATTTCTGGCGTTAAACGCCAGGCTGGTGCCCATTTCTGGCGTTTAACGCCAGGTTCTTGCCCTTTCCTGGCGTTTAACGCCAGTCTGGTGCCCCTTTCTGGCGTTAAACGCCCAGAATGGTGCCAGACTGGGCGTTAAACGCCCAACTGCTAGCCTCACTGGCGTTTAAACGCCAGTGAGTTCTTCCTCCAGGGTGTGCTGTTTTTCTTCCTGTTTTTCATTCTGTTTTTGCTTTTTCAATTGATCTTGTGACTTCTTATGATCATCAACCTACAAAATGAGATAAAATAACAAAGGGAAATATATGAAATATAACATTGGGTTGCCTCCCAACAAGCGCTTCTTTAATGTCAGTAGCTTGACAGAGGGCTCTCATGGAGCCTCACAGATACTCAGAGCAATGTTGGAACCTCCCAACACCAAACTTAGAGTTTGAATGTGGGGGTTCAACACCAAACTTAGAGTTTGGTCGTGGCCTCCCAACACCAAACTTAGAGTTTGACTGTGGGGGCTCTGTTTGACTCTGAATTGAGAGAAGCTCTTCATGCTTCCTCTCCATGGTGACAGAGGGATATCCTTGAGCCTTAAACACAAAGGATTCTTCATTCACTTGAATGATCAGTTCACCTCCATCAACATCAATCACAGCCTTTGCTGTGGCTAGGAAGGGTCTGCCAAGGATGATGGATTCATCCATGCACTTCCCAGTCTCTAGGACTATGAAATCAGTAGGGATGTAATGGTCTTCAACTTTTACCAAAACATTCTCTACAAGTCCATGAGCTTGTTTTCTTGAGTTGTCTGCCATCTCCAGTGAGATTCTTGCAGCTTGTACCTCAAAGATCCCTAGCTTCTCCATTACAGAGAGGGGCATGAGGTTTACACTTGACCCTAAGTCACACAGGGCCTTCTTGAAGGTCATGGTGCCTATGGTACAAGGTATGGAAAACTTCCCAGGATCTTGTCTCTTTTGAGGTAATTTCTGCCTAGACAAGTCATCCAGTTCTTTGGTGAGCAAAGGAGGTTCATTCTCCCAAGTCTCATTTCCAAATAACTTGTCATTTAACTTCATGATTGCTCCAAGGTATTTAGCAACTTGCTCTTCAGTGACATACTCATCCTCTTCAGAGGAAGAATACTCATCAGAGCTCATGAAAGGCAGAAGTAAGTCCAATGGAATCTCTATGGTCTCATTTTGAGCCTCAGATTCCCATGGTTCCTCATTGGAGAACTCTATGGGGGTCAGTGCACGCCCATTGAGGCTTTTCTCAGTGGCGTCCACCTCCTCTCTTTCCTCTCCAGATTCGGCCATGGTTATGGCTTTGCACTCTCCTTTTGGATTTTCTTCTGTATTGCTTGGAAGAGTACTTGGAGGGAGTTCAGTAATTTTCTTACTCAGCTGTCCCACTTGTGCCTCCAAATTTCTAATGGAGGATCTTGTTTCAGTCATGAAACTTTGAGTGGTTTTGATTAGATCAGAGACCATGGTTGCTAAGTCAGAGGGGTTTTGCTTAGAATTCTCTGTCTGTTGCTGAGAAGATGATGGAAAAGGCTTGCCATTGCTAAACCTGTTCCTTCCACCATTATTGTTGTTGACACCTTGTTGAGGTCTCTCTTGATTCTTCCATGAGAAATTTGGGTGATTTCTCCATGAAGAATTATAGGTGTTTCCATAGCGTTCTCCTAGGTAATTCACCTCTTCCATTGAAGGGTTCTCAGGATTATAAGCTTCTTCTTCAAATGAAGCATCCTTAGTACTGCTTGGTGCATTTTGCATTCCAGACAGACTTTGAGAAATCAAATTGACTTGTTGAGTCAATATTTTATTCTGAGCCAAAATGGTGTTCAGAGTGTCAATCTCAAGAACTCCTTTCTTCTGATTAGTCCCATTGTTCACAGGATTCCTTTCAGAAGTGTACATGAATTGGTTATTTGCAACCATTTCAATTAGTTCTTGAGCCTCTGTAGGCGTCTTCTTCAGATGAAGAGATCCTCCAGCAGAGCTATCCAAAGACATCTTGGACAGTTCAGAGAGACCATCATAGAAAATACCTATGATGCTCCATTCAGAAAGCATGTCAGAAGGACATTTTTTGATCAATTGTTTGTATCTTTCCCAAGCTTCATAGAGGGATTCTCCATCCTTTTGTCTGAAGGTTTGGACTTCCACTCTAAGCTTACTCAATTTTTGAGGTGGAAAGAACTTTGCCAAGAAGGCATTGACTAGCTTTTTCCCAAGAGTCCAGGCTTTCTTTAGGTTGAGAGTCCAACCATATTCTAGCTCTGTCTCTTACAGCAAAAGGGAATAGCATCAGTCTGTAGACCTCAGGGTCAACCCCATTAGTCTTGACTGTGTCACAGATTTGCAAGAATTCAGCTAAAAACTGATGAGGATCTTCCAATGGGTTTCCATGGAACTTGCAATTCTGTTGCATTAGAGAAACTAATTGAGGCTTAAGCTCAAAGTTGTTTGCTCCAATGGCAGGGATAGAGATGCTTCTCCCATAGAAGTCGGGAGTAGGTGCAGTAAAGTCACCCAGCACCTTCCTTGCATTGTTGGCATTGTTGTTGTTTTCGGCAGCCATGGGTTCTTCTTCTTTGAAGAATTCGGTTAGGTCCTCTACAGAGAGTTATGCCTTAGCTTCTCTTAGCTTTCGCTTCAAGGTCCTTTCAGGTTCAGGGTCAGCTTCAACAAGAATGCCTTTGTCTCTGCTCCTGCTTATATGAAAGAGAAGAGAACAAGAAAATATGGAATCCTCTATGTCACAGTATAGAGATTCCTTGAGGTGTCAGAAGAACAGAAAAATAGAAGAAAGAGGTAGAAGAATTCGAACTTAATCAGATAGAGTTTGAATTGTGCATTGAGAAGGAGTGGTACTCCATAAATAGAAGGATGTGAGAAGAGGGGAAGAGAGTTTTCGAAAATTAATTAAAAAGATTTTGAAAATATTTTTGAAAAACACTAATTGATTTTCGAAAAATAAGAGTGGGAAAGAAATCAAGTGATTTTTGAAAAAGATTTTGAAATTAGAAGTTAAAAAGATTTGATTGAAAACTATTTTGAAGAAGATGTGATAAAAAAATATGATTGGTGTTAAAAAGATGTGATTGAGAAGATATGATTTGAAAAACATTTTAAAAAGATTTGATTTTGAAAACAATTTAAAAAGATTTGATTTTAAAAATTAATGACTTGCCTAACAAGGAAAGATATGATTCAAACATTAAACCTTTCTCAACAGAAAAGGCAACATACTTGAACTGTTCAATCAAATCATTAATTGTTAGTAAGTATCTTTGAAAAAGGAAAGAAATTGATTTTGAAAACATTTGATTGAAAAGATTTGATTTGAAAAAGATTTGATTTTGAAAAACTTTGAAAACTTGAAAAAAATTTGATTTGAAAACAAAATCCTCCCCCTTGTGCCATCCTGGCGTTAAATGCCCAGAATGGTATCCATTCTGGCGTTTAACGCCCAAAATGCTACCTTTTTGGGCGTTAAACGCCCAACCAGGTACCCTGGCTGGCGTTTAAACGCCAGTCTGTCCTTCTTCACTGGGCGTTTTGAACGCCCAGCTTTTTCTGTGTAATTCCTCTGCTGCATGTTCTGAATCTTCAGTTCCCTGTACTATTGACTTGAAAATAGAACCAAGATCAAATAAACAAGGCATGCAAGACACCAAACTTAAAATTAGACACTAGACTCAAACAAGAAAAAATATTTTTGGTTTTTATGATTTTGTAAAATTTTTTTGTGCTTTTTTTTTCGAAAATTATATGAAAACAGAAAATGAAAGTTTCAGAATTCTCAATTTGAATTTCCAGGAATCATTGCAATGCTAGTCTAAGACTCCGGTCCAGGAATTAGACATGGCTTCACAGCCAGCCAAGCTTTCAAAGAAAGCTTCGGTCCAAAACACTAGACATGGCCAATGGCCAGCCAAGCCTTAGCAGATCATTGCTCCAATAGCAAGATTGATAGAGATCAACAAGCTATTGTGATGATCAGTTGAAACCTCGGTCCAATGAGATTAGACATGGCTTCACAGCCAGCCAGATTTCAAGAGATCATCATGAAACACTAGAATTCATTCTTAAGAACTCCGAAAAAAAAAATACCTAATCTAAGCAACAAGATGAACCGTCAGTTGTCCATACACAAACAATCCCCGGCAACGGCGCCAAAAACTTGGTGCACGAAATTGTGATCACTACTTTTACACAAACAATCCCCGGTAATGGCTCCAAAGACTTGGTGCTCAATACCATGGCATAAACACAACTTCGCACAACTAACCAGCAAGTGCACTGGGTCGTCCAAGTAATAAACCTTATGCGAGTAAGGGTCGATCCCACGGAGATTGTTGCTATGAAGCAAGCTATGGTCACCTTGTAAATCTCAGTCAGGCAGACTCAAATGGGTATAGTGATAAACGAATAAAGCATAGAGATAAAGATAGAGATACTTATGTATATCATTGGTGAGAGCTTCAGATAAGCGTATGAAGATGTCTTCCCTTCCGTCTCTCTGCTTTCCTACTGTCTTCATCCAATCCTTCTTACTCCTTTCCATGGCAAGCTCATGTAGGGTTTCACCGTTGTCAGTGGCTACCTCTCATCCTCTCAGTGAAAACGTTGCCTATGCTCTGTCACAGCATGGGTAATCATCTGTCGGTTCTCGGTCAGGCCGGAATAAAATCCATCGATTCTTTTGCGTCTGTCACTAACGCCCCGCCTGCTAGGAGTTTGAAGCACGTCACAGTCATTCAATCATTGAATCCTACTCAGAATACCACAGACAAGGTTAGACCTTCCGGATTCTCTTGAATGCCGCCATCAGTTCTCGCCTATACCACGAAGACTCTGATCTCACGGAATGGCTGGCTCGTTTGTCAGGCGAGCACTCGGTTGTCAGGCGATCAACCATGCATCGTGTATCAGGAATCCAAGAGATAAACACTAGAGCCTTGATTGCTTGTAGAACAAAAGTGGTTGTCAGTCACTTTGTTCATAAGTGAGAATGATGATGAGTGTCACAGATCATCACATTCATCAAGTTGAAGAACAAGTGATATCTTGGACAAAGAACAAGCGGAATTGAATAGAAGAACAATAGTAATTGCATTAATACTCGAGGTACAGCAGAGCTCCACACCTTAATCTATGGTGTGTAGAAACTCCACCGTTGAAAATACATAAGAACAAGGTCTAGGCATGGCCGAATGGCCAGCCTCCCAGTGATCAAAAGATTCAAAGATCTCCAGATGTCGAATACAATAGTAAAAGGTCCTACTTATAGAAAACTAGTAGCCTAAGGATTACAAAGATGAGTAAATGACATAAAAATCCACTTCCGGGCCCACTTGGTGTGTGCTTGGGCTGAGCAATGAAGCATTTTCGTGTAGAGACTCTCCTTGGAGTTAAACGCCAGCTTTGGTGCCAGTTTGGGCGTTTAACTCCCATTTAGGTGCCAGTTCCGGCGTTTAACGCTGGAATTCCTGAGGGTGACTTTGAACGTCGGTTTGGGCCATCAAATCTTAGGCAAAGTATGGACTATCATATATTGCTGGAAAGCCCAGGATGTCTACTTTCCAACGCCGTTGAGAGCGCGCCAATTGGGCTTCTGTAGCTCCAGAAAATCCACTTCGAGTACAGGGAGGTCAGAATCCAACAGCATCTGCAGTCCTTTTCAGTCTCTGAATCAGATTTTTGCTCAGGTCCCTCAATTTCAGCCAGAAAATACCTGAAATCACAGAAAAACACACAAACTCATAGTAAAGTCCAGAAAAGTGAATTTTAGCTAAAAACTAATAAAAATATACTAAGATCTCAACTAAAACTACCAAAAACATACTAAAAACAATGCCAAAAAGCGTACAAATTATCCGCTCATCAGTTATAAAGTGTGGGAATGCATCCATTCAGAGGGGGCTCGCATTTTTGTTACTTCTGATGATTTAGATTTAGTTTTGAGAGAGGTTCTCTCCTCTCTCTCTTAGGATTAGGATTTAGGACTTCTCTTAGCTTGTAAGTAGGGGTGGAAACAGGCCAGGCCAGGCCAGGCTTTGCTCTTAACAGGCCTGGCCTGTCATACAGTTGATTGGCCTGAGCCTGGCCTGCAGCCTGTTATAGGCTCTTTATAAAGTACTAGGCCTGGCCTGTTATTCAGCCTGGCCTGGCTTGAAGCCTGTTAAAAGGCTTGATAATTTTTTTTTTACAAAAATAAAAATATTATTTAAAAAAATTATTTTTTAATAAAAATAGTTATATGTAATATGTCATATATTTAATATTTATAAAAAATTTTAAACTTTTAACATATTTAAAATATACAAAAATATTTATAATAAAATATAATAAATTTAAAATATCTCATAATTTTATTAATAATAAATAATTATTTATATATTTAATTATATTTTAACAGGCCCAGGCAGGCCTGACAGGCTTATAAGGCTAATTAGTAAGCCTGGGCCTGGCCTATTAATGTAATAAGGCTTTTAAAAGAGCCTGTGTTTGTACCTATTTTATAACAGGCCAGGCCAAACACAGGCCAGGCTGCAGGCCCCTGACAGGCCGCCTGGCCTTTTTTCACCCCTACTTGTAAGAGTGACTCTCGATCCAGGTTTTTATGTTCCTTTGTTTTTAAGCTTCCCTTTCACTTTATTTATTTATTCCAACATTTGAATTAATTATTTACTTTTATAATTTAATTTATGAATTATTCCATGTCACAGATTATTGTTTGAATTAATGATAATTGAGGTATTTTCAGTTTATGATTGCTTGCTTTTATTTACGTTACCATTGCTTCCGATCTGAAGATATTTTATTCCAGCAATTTACTTTTTCCCCCTTTTGGTCTTGGTTAAGAAATCAGTAACTCAACAGTTATCAAACTCAGCGTAAGTGATAATCGTTATCTTGCTAATTGAACTGAACTTCAACAATCCCAACTTTTTTTTAGGAAATAAATAGGATTCGAAGGTCAAACTAATTAGTCCCTTGACTTACCTTTGCTTCAAATGTTAACTAGGTGGAATTAAGATACAACTTTTATTATTGTTGAGAGGGATAACTAAGTTGGACTTCTAATTTCTCTCACCTTGCCAAAAGTTGCTTTACAGTATTTATTTATTTTAATTGCCATTTATTTTACTTGCCATTTATATTATTTATTCCTCATTCTTGAAACCCCGAATTCACAATCTCCATAGCCAATAATAAGAACATACCTCCTTGCAGTTCCTTGAGAAGACGACCCGAGGTTTGAATACTCGGTTAACAATTTTTAAAGGGGTTTGTTACTTGTGACACCCAAAAAGTTTGTATGAAAGAACTTTTGAAGGTTTAGAAACTATACTTGCAACGAGGATTTATCCGCAAATTTCTAGACCACGCAAAAGTTCTCTCATCAACTGCTCCAAAAAAATACAAGATAATGCAATCATCGTAATCAAAATGTTATAGATATGCCTATTATCTATCCCCTTCTATCTTCTTCTTCTATTATATAAAGGAAAAATGTTTATGTCTAAAATGTTAGAAGGTTGCTCTGATATTGCAATGGAGATTATGTTTTTCATGTTGAATAAAGTTACAAAAAATAATTTTATACCAGTGATAGTAAATTAAATATTTTTCTTTTTCCACAACAAACTCACAAGAGCGAAACCAACTCATGTTAGTAAAGAACAACATTGCAAGAACCTATCATTAGATTAAGAAACCACACAAAATAGAGATAATATCAAATAAAAATATATTTAAATGCTCTGTAGAGGGCTTAATAGCTTCTTTTGTTGTGCATGTGTAGAAAATTCAATGCCAAACAAGAAATTTTAATTTTACAGGTTTATTATTTTTTTCTATTAAATTATCATTCAAATATAATAAAATTAGTATTGGCATATGATATATTTATTTATTTCTAAATTTTGTAGTTCTTCAAGACTCAAGAATTTATTGATAAGGAGATGTATGAGGAATTGCGAAAGATTTTTACTCAATACAAATTCAGAAATTACTTTAGTTTTATCTTAATATTTTTACTTATAATTTAATCAATAATTCCAAAAAACACACATAATTATTTTTTTCTTTGCACTTGTTGTAGGCACACGAAAGATTCTTTAAATACAGATCCGTACTTTGGCTGACCACTTAACAAAAAAGTCTTTAAACAAAAATAAATATATATGACTTTTGAATATAGCTCATCTTTTGTAAACAATCATGTTTTTATATTTATTTTTTTGACTTTGAGTTAGATAGAAGAAGATAAAATACTATTGTGATAATTATTTTATAGATTATATTATTTGTAAATAGGTGATGTATGTTTATTTTAATTTTATCATTTTTATATTGTCGTTGTTTGTAGATAGGTGATATATGTTTATTTTAATTTTATCATTTTCATATTATCATTGACTACTCTATATTATTATTTTTATATTATTCGAATTTAAAGTTTCAAAATTATTAAATTAATCAACTTTAAATCCAATAGAAAAAGCGACTAACAATGCCGGTTAAACTACTAGTAATAATAAAGGTAAAATGGGAAGATAGAATTAAACACCAAACTCCTATATTGTCGTACTTGTTAAGCCACTAGTAATAATAAAAGTAAGAGGTAATGACCAAATCAGTACCCGAAAGATTCAAACGCTGACATTTTGATACCTGATTATTGTTACAAAATGGTACCTGAATATTTTAAAAATTTGCCAAGCGTGTCCTCGTGCTTGCCGGACCATGGCTCCGGCGAGTAAGATGCTTACGTGTTCACTGGTTTTTGCTGACAAGAGAAGTTTATTTTGAGTTGGAATTTGTAATTAAAAATATTATTCCAAACCCTAATCCCTCCCCCTCCCTCATCATAGCCCCCTTTCCCTTTTCCTTTTCCTCCCCATAGCAGCCCCCTTCCCTCTCCCTCCCTCTCATCTCATCTCATCTCATTTCTGCAATAAAAAAGAACAACAATCTAATATCTCAAAATTCTATCCTTTCAAAGCAACTACAAATCAAAACTTTCGATTCTCTCTCTCAGATCAGAGAAGAACAGAACAAGAATCTGAGAAGAAGAAGAAGAAGGAATAATGGATCTAGCACTAGAGGAGCTACAATTTCTGAACATCTCAGAAATCTATTACCCTTTTTTTCCTCTTCGCCTTTTCTCTCCTCTCTACCGCCGTCGCCGTCTTTGCCGTTGCTTCCCTCTACACCAACAAAGTTGTCTCCTTTTCCTCCACCGTCTCTGCAATCTCCAAAATCTTCAAGCATTTGTTCATCACTTACCTCTGGGTCACACTTTTGATGTTCATCTTGTGTTGGTCATTGTGAATTTGGTGAGATTGTTGGTGTAGAACATTTTTTACTATTTGTAAGAGTAACCATCACCAAGAAATTGATAAGAGTGCTTTACATGATCATCTTGGTAAGAAATTTGGGGGTTTGTAGGTGAAATTTTTTCTTTTTCTTCTTTTTTAATATAATTGATGGAATAGTATAATACCTTTGAAAAAAAACACAAATGGTATTGGTAGATTGTAATTTGAATATTGTGTTCTGTTGTGCATGCTTATATATGTGCCTTTATATGATCTGCGATGAGAAGGAGAGGGAAGGGGGCAATGATGGAGAGGGAAAGGGAAGGGGGCTGCGATGGGAAAAGAAGGAAGGGGGGAGTGTGTTGGGGGCTGCGATGGGGATGGAGGGGGAGGGGAGGGGGGCTGCGTTGGGTAGGGGAGGCTGCGATTGGGAGGGAGATGGAGGGAGAGTCTGCATTGGGAAGGGAGGGCTTAGGGTTTGGGGGGTGGTTTGCCATGTCACCAAAATACGGTGGCCATGTCAGTATTGTGATTGTCGGAGATTTGCTCCGGCAAGTTCGGGACACGCTTGTCAAATTTTAAAATCTTCTAGGGACTATTTTGTTAATAACAAAAGTCAGGTACCATTTTGTCAGCGCCAGAATCTTTTGAGTACCGATTTGGTATTTACCTCTAAAAGTAAAATAGGAAGATAGAATTAAACATCAAACTTCTATATCCTCTTTATATGGGGAATAATGGACAAAAGTACATATGAATTTTCTCACGGTGGACAGATGTACACTCTAACTTTTTAATGACTCATCTGTACACACCAATATCAAGCACCATTGTCATTTTTACCTTTTCGTCGTCTGAGTAACTTTTCCCGTCGTAATGAATGTCAGGTGACTTTGTGCATTGTGTGACATGACCTTTTCGATGACGATACATTGAAAACTAAACAATAAATGATTGAATTTGTGAAATTTGAATAAATAAAATTTACAAGTGATTTAGAATCTTGCTTCTTTTCCTTCCTTCTCCAAAAAGTAGATGTGAATCAAGGGGAATGGATCCTCTCAATTGTTAAAAAAAATTGAGAGTATAAAGTGTGATCTCTAACTCTTCATTGTTCTCTTTTTCATATTTATTTTTTGTCCCACTTATAAAATTAATGGTGGAAAATCACACTTTACTCCTTCAATTGTTAAAAAAATTAAGAGGATCCATTTCCTTAATTAAGGGTTGTAACTCAGAAATAACTGTTAGGACAATGTTCGAAGTAAATTTTGGAAAAGAAAGGAAGAAAATGAAAATTCTTAATAACTAGTAAATTTTTTTTATTATTAAAATTTAATAAATTTAATAATTTATTATTTAATTTTTACCGTGTCATCAAAAGATTCATGTCACATCATATACAGGACCACTTGGTAGTCATTATTATTAAAAAATTATTCAAGTGACAAAAGAATAGAAATGACAACAAAGCTCGATATTAATATATACAGATGACTCATTCAAAAAATTAAAACATATATCCATCCACCGTATAAAAATTTATGTGTATTTTTGTCTATTATTCCAATATTATTATAGATAACATGTAATACTTTGTGGCTCCTCCATCTAAACGACTTTTAGTGCAAATAAAATAAAATACATGTTTAATTAAAAAAAAAATCTTGCCCGATTTAAAAGTTATACGTTGTACATACAGCAGCTATATGTAAGGCATTAGATGCCTTCTCCCAAGGGTCCATCGACCCACTCGATCAGCCATATATAAGTCCCAAACATTCACATTATTAACCATCGCATCAACACTCTTAACTCCGGCTTGATGCACTTCACTCACTTCCGCCCTTGTTGTTCTTCGCCCAAAATTCCTAGATTTCTTTAGATTCTCTTATCTCACATGTTCCTCTCTTCTCAATAACATTATCAACAATTTCAACGTATGTAACTCCTTACTCTCTACCACTACTACCTTTTAATTGAAAAAGATTTTATTTTTATTTTTCCCTCTTCCCCTAATTGTTCACTTTTCAAATTGAGTTCAGATTGGTTATTCTTTTTGCTCAATTATTGTTTTTCGTGGCTTGTGTTAGGTTTGGTGTGATCGGTACGTTGTGGGTGCGGATTGCATCCTCTGATCCAAGAGACTGGTATGTTCTCTCTTTCTGCTTCAATTTTGAGAATTAACGTCGAAGATTGTCGAATTTGATTCTGCAGATATTTAATTTGAGAGGAATACAATGATTCCTGTTTTCTAATTGTGAAAGTTTGTTCAGCTCACTACAGCTTCGCATATTTAATTTTTAACAAAGAGTTCTTCATTTAGATGTTTTACGGGTGATCTTTTTTCTTTTTTAAATTTAGTTAGTTAGTTAGTTTGTTTCTTCTTTGCAGAGAATACAACTTGGTCTCTTGGGAGTTGGGTTTGTCCATATGAAGCCCGCTACCACCAACATGGCTCAGCCGCAGAGTAATTGGGAGGCTGATAAAATGTTTGTGTCCTGCCAATTTTTATTTTAAATTTAGATTTTTTATTTCTGCATTTGATACTGTTTTATTTGATCTGGAGAGTACATGTATTTGGTATATATTTGATCTTGTGTCCTGCCAATTCATTTATATATTTTTAATATAAATTTTATTTTTAACTTTTTCTCCTGTTATGCTTCAGGCTTGATGTTTACATCCATGATTATTTTGTAAAGAGAAAATTACATAACACTGCAAAAGCTTTTATGACAGAAGGCAAAGTTTCCACCGATCCTGTAGGTAATGTTCAATTCTACTGACTTTACACTTCAGATGTTCAGTTTTAGGGCTGCTGTGTGTTAAGTTACACATTCATCAAACATACAACCAAAGTAGCCTATATAAAACACATGGGCATCGCTCTCTTTTTATAGTAAAAGGTGGAGCAGACGTGAAATGTAAGAATTCTAACATTGGTTTCTACTCGGAGGTTAACTTACCCTTTGGGTTTCTGCTTCTTCCTTTGTGTTTTTAAAAAATTTCATCATTTATTGGATTTTTTCTCCCTTAAAATTCAACAGACATTAATAATGTGAAGTAAGATAAAACTAGAATATAATGTATATTCTGAAGAAACTGGAAGTGGTTCAATTTGGTATCGACGTGAGTTGTCTTGTTTGCATGTCTACAGCAATTGACGCTCCTGGAGGATTTCTGTACGAGTGGTGGTCTGTCTTTTGGGATGTCTTCATCTCAAGGACAAACGAGAAACATTCTGAGGCTGCTGCAGCTTACATTGAGGTGATCTTGTAATCTGCACCATTTTATTTCTTAATTCCTTTAAAAAATTTATGGCAAGGTGAATCATATATGTATTTGCTTGTTGGCAGACCCAGCAAATGAAGGCTAGAGAACAACAACTTCAGATGCAACAATTGCAACTTATGCAGCAGCGCGGTGCACAGCTGCAACGCCGGGATCCTAATCATCCTCCTCTAGGTGGTTCCTTAAGTGCCATGAACTCTGAAGGAATGTTGGGGCAGCAACCAACAAATGTGTTGGCCATTAAAATGTATGAAGACCGAATGAAACACTCTCATTCAATGGAGTCAGAGGCATCTCCAACACTTATCGATGCAAATAGGATGGCCCTTCTTAAATCTGGAACAAGTCATCAAGGGTAAGTTTCCTTTTCTTTATAGTTAATGTCTACTAGAGTTTTCCTACTAACTTTATCTTCATAACATGGATTGGACTGCTAATATTTTGGGTATTTTGTTGCTTCAGTCAGTTGGTCCATGGTAATTCAGGAAATATGTCTACTGCATTGCAGCAACTTCAGGCCCGGACTCCTTTGACAACTGTAACTACTTCAACATACTTAGCCTTGTCATGTGTTTTTTCATTTTTTCTCCCCCAGCTTTTCTCGATTTTCACTACTACCATAATAAGCAACTGGATGTATTGAACTTATAGGACATCAAAGGAGAAGTCAATTTAGGTGCCACTCCCAAGAGTTTGCCTATGGATAACTCCGTGTACAGACAAGCAATTTTACAATCAAAATCTGGGCTAGGCGGCACAGGTATTATTCCGTGGCCCTCTTTTATAAAATTTATATTAATATTTTACTTGTGGTCTAATGTCTGTTGGGATAGCATTTATCATTCTGTCTCTGTGATGTTGTGCTAGATCGTATGTTATGAATCCCCCAATTCAATGCATTAAATATGTTGCTTTGACTATACTGCATAAATCGCATGCAATGCTGATATAGAATTGTGCAATTTTAGAGATTGGATCATGACTCGATGCTATTTTTGATTCATCTCTGACTTGTATAACTGGAATGACAAATTGGATTGAAGCGCATGAATTACACAGGAATTGAGTAGATAGATGCAATTCAATTCCCATCATTTCTGCACTTGTTTTTATGGATACAAATTGGAATTTTCAAATATCAATACAAATTGTGGTTTAGGGCCAGATTGTTGCTTCATGATGCCTTATAATATTTATTTTATATATATAGGGTAAAAGAAAGATGCTTTCTGCAATACTGTATTTGTTGATTCCCTTTCTGATAACTGGGATATTTATTTGAATTTTCAATTTTGATATCTTGCTGAAGCAGTGTAGTTGAGTTTTGACCTACGAAGCACGGACACTTGGCTGAGTTGCCGTGTCTGCGTGTCGGACACATTTCGGACACGACACTCGTTTGACACTCGTCCGACACTTGTGTCTGCTGTGTCCAACCGTGTCTTAATAAAAAGTAAAAAAAAATTTGCCGGACACACTTGGACACACCTAAATACTATCACGTGTCAGCGTGTCCAGTCTTATTGTTAACATATATTCTTAAAATAAATTTAGATATAGTATATATTATTATTTATTAAAACAAAAAATATTTTAAATACTTGATATAATTAAAATAAGACATTAAAAATAATAAAAAATAATTTATATTTCAATATCAATAAAATATTAAAATATTATTACGATTTATTTAAAAAAATACTTTATATTTTATATGTATGCGTGTCCCCGTGTCTTATAAAATTTTAAAATTCGCGTGTCGATGTGTCCCGTGTCGTGTCGTGTCCCGTGTCCGTGTCAGTGTCCATGCATCATAGGTTTTGACAAAATAATGCTACTTAACTTTGCCTTCAATATTTAGGCAGAATATAAGATGTTTATTGTTGTCCTCCAGGGTTAAATCCAGGGGTTACAAGTCTTCCACTAAAGGGGTGGCCCTTAACTGTAAGTTGAAGTTTATGATCATTTCATCATAAAAGTTGCTTTCATGTAGTCATTTAAATAGGATAGAAAATGAGCTATCACCTTTTCACAGGGTATTGATCAACTAAGACCTGGCGGTTTGGGCGTACAAGTTCAGAAGCCTAATTTGACAACTCAAAGCCAATTTCTTTTGGCATCACAACAGCAGCAAGTCTTAGCACAGTCTCAGGCACAAAACAACCTTGGAAGTTCTAATAGTCAAGGTGATATGGATCCACATAGACTTTCTACGGTCCCTCGAGGTGGCTTAAGTGCAAAAGATGGTCAATCTACCAGCTCCCAAGTGCAGTCAGGTTCACCTAAGGTTGAATTTGCTCTTCAAATATTAATGTGCCTGAATGTATGAATATTGTCTTATAATTTGTATCAAAAAATACATTAAAATCAATGTCAGTTAATGTACTTGCTTTAACACTCAAAACACAATCATATGCTTTATCTATAATTTGTTTGAATGTATGGATATTTATAATCCAAAGAAAATTTAAATAAATAAGACAACACAGCAACAACAACAACAACAACAACAAAGGTTGTCCCATTAGGTAAGGTTGGTTATATAGATCAAACAATGCTATTGCGCCTTGCAAGTGAAATATTATTTGTTTAAAAAAGAACTTTCTATGCATTGCCACATATTAGAAACTATCGCTTTTGCTACTGTTAAATGTCACACAGTGATATATAATTGGTCAATGTATAGGAAGTTTATACTTGCTGTGTATCAAAATCAAATTCATAAATTTTTAAATGAGAAAACGATTTGTTTAGATCTTTTTACCCTTTTTTTCTTCCCCCAGAATTCCTGGTGTTCTTTTATATTAATAGAGTGAGCTAGAGGGAAGCTCTAGAAGAGTCTAGAAGAATGTAGAAGAGTCAGAATTAGTTAGATGTTCAGTTAGATTAGCTAAGCAAATAGATAGTTGCTTCTAGAATCTGTTTAGAGCCTAACTAACTTAAGCAAGTCCCTCCTGTATATAAGTTCATGGGCTTAGTATTATTCCTCATAATAACAGAATCATCATTCTCGCAATTCTCTCTCTCTCTCTCTCTCTCTCTCTCTCTCTCTCTCTCTCTCTCTCACACACACACACACACACACACACACAGAGACACACACACACACACACCTCTTCTCTTCTCCTTCACAATCTCTCTGGTTCACCTAAATCTGTCAAATATTGATTGCATTTAATCTAACCCTTTGTTGAACTTATATAAAAGGATTTCAAAACTTGTTTCTATGTTATGTATTTACCTTGCCTAAGTTTATTAACCTATGCCATAATATACATTGCAAGATATTGCATTATGTAAACTATCATTAAAGAAGCTGTTCTTACTCTATGCTCTAAAGTATCTACTACAAAATTAATTAATTTGATGGATTTGATGTTAAAGCATTTATATCAAGAATTTAAGAATAAATACAACAAAGAGTGGATCTGTTTGGTGTTTCTTGTTTTTATCTTTTGTATTTAATTTTAGTTACAAAGTGCCGCCTTGTTTTTACTCTACATTCTACTAATAGAATTTTGCCATCAATGTTCACTTTTCAAGAAACCAACCAAACTAAGGTGATAGTTTTGTATTAATAGTAGTACACTAAAAGAGAATGTTTTCCAGAATTCCAGTCAACAACCTGTAAAGTTTCAACTAAAGGTCATCAGTTACACGACTCCTTGATATTCCAATAATCCTAATGAAGTAGAAAGTCATTCAGAGCATTAGTCTATAACTTTGTAAATAGATACCTCTAAACTTCTCAACATGACAGGTGTATAAGCTTCATGCTGAAATCCCCTTCTATAGCATTCACCAATACATGTGTAGTTGGGCACCTAAGAAGTTTTCCTTTTACCCTGTGGTTGTAACATGGTTTTTCTGCTTTTGATTCCAAAAGGAGAATGTATCTGTAAAGTTCTGGAGCTGGTCCACTAATTGAATTAGTAAAGTAAACAAAGAAAGAAAAATAAAATTGTCTTCATTTCATATGTATCAGCTTTGTTCTCTGCTTGAAGAATAGGCAATATAAACCCGTGTTATGCAAGAAAAAGTATGCTTTCCTGTCTTGTGTGGTGCTTTTTGCAATGGAATTCACTCTTTATAGTCAATTTTTAATATATATATATATATATATATATATATATATATATATTAAATCTTTAATTGGGTTCAGCAGGTGAAGATGTCCCAGGCACAACATTCACTATCTCAACAGGATCATTTGCAGCAGCAGCAACTGCAGCAGGTTTTTGCTTCATATCACTTTCTTTTATTTATTTGATTATTAATTTTTATGCATGTAAGCAGATCAATATGGTTGTCTATTTTTGGTGGTTTTGCTTTCACCATATTTTTATTTATTTATTTTCTATTTTTGTTATACAATTTATGAATGGTAGAGGGCACGAAACAAAGCTGCATAATCTTGTGAATATGCTACCATGCATTATGACATTATGTGCTGCTGATGGTGTTATTAGATTCATTTGCAATCACTTTTAGTATTTCATTTTCTATCATTCTTTATTCCCCCTATGCACTTCAGAGCCAACTAACATACTATCTCTTGTTTGTTTCAGAACAACCGGAAAAGGAAACAACATTCTTCTTCTGGACCTGGCAATAGCACTGGTACTGGAAACACAGTAGGTCCTTCACCTAATTCACCACCATCAACTCACACACCTGGTGATGGAATAAATACAGCAAGCAGCATGCAGCATGTTAACAGTATGCCAAAGAGTATGATGATGTATGGTACAGAAGCAACAGGTGGCCTTGCATCGTCTTCTAATTTGCTTGTAAGTTTTATTTCAATTTATTTAGCTTGTTAGTTGTTACAGTATATAAATCATGCTTCATATATACATTTGATTTACTGTTGAGTTGTACAGTATGCTTTTTTTATCTGTTACTTCTAGCCCTTTTGTTCGCCAATCATATTTAAGTCATTTATGACTAGTTGAAAATCCTCAATTGCTAAGCATCAATCCTCTTGAGGCATTTCCTTACTCATAGTGTTTTGGATACTGTATTATAAGCTGAAGAAGCTATTTTGTCCAATTGTCCTTTGTATCATCATCATCATCATCATTTCATAAAGCAGGAGGATATGGACCGATTTGGAGATGTTGGTACTTTAGAGGATAATGTGGAATCCTTTCTATCAAATGATGGAGGAGATGAAGGTAGTCTCTATGGAAGTATAAAACAAAATCCGGCTGAGCAACAAAAGGAATCATCAAAAGGTAGTCTTTTATGACTGATTCGCTTGTGTATTTGTAAATTAAGGGGAAGTATCATTGACCAAATTTTGCATTTCAGGTTTCACCTTTGCTGAATTTGGTTGCATACGAACAAGGAACAGCAAAGTTACTTGCTGTCATTTTTCATCTGATGGAAAATTACTTGCCAGTGCTGGACATGACAACAAGGTATTGCATAATATACAAAGTACGGCTTATTTGAAAAATGTGTATGGTGAAGATTATGGTGTTTTGTCCCCTTCTTCTACATGCTAACCATTTTGCTACACTGTATCTTGCCTTTTCCCCTTTGTTTCTAAATTAGTTTATTTGATCACATCCATTTGGAGTTTTTCTACCAAACCTTATGAAACTATGTTTTTATCTACTCATGAGTTATCTTATTCTAAACGTGTGCTCTTCTATCATATGCCATATACATAATGGATTATAGTGACATTTTGATTTAGTTATGAATGTTTTCCCCTTTTTTGTGGTGGGGTTAATAAGATTGCCTCTAATCTCTAGATTTAATTTTCTGAACAAACTCATTGAAACAAATTTGTATACTATCTAGTTACTAATAGTTGTTTGTGTTAACTTTTTCATGGAAACCCAAACTAGGTTGTCCTTTGGAACATGGACACTTTACAGACAGAGAGCACTCCAGAAGAACACAAGTTGGTTATTTCAGATGTCCGTTTTAGACCAAATTCATCTCAGTTGGCGACAGCTTCAATCGATAAATCTGTGCGGTTATGGGATGCAGCCAATGTAACAGTTTTACTAACTTGCCGAGATTTACATTCAGCTTGGACATTTTAATTTTCTAACCTAAACCTAGATTCTTGCTTCTTTATGCTTTGTTCCCTGTGTGGGGTTTGTCAAGGCCTTTTGCCGATATAACTCTTATATTTTGGTTTTTTATTTGGTTTATTTGTTTAATGCAGCCAAGCTATTGTGTGCAAGAATACGGTGGGCACAGTGCAGCAATTATGTCTCTTGATTTCCACCCAAAGAAGACTGATATGTTCTGCTTTTGTGATAGTGAAAATGCAATTCGGTACTATGATATTACTTCATCCTCCTGCACGCATGTATTGAAGGTTAGTTCATGCAATCTTTGTTTCCTCTTAGAACGTTTTATCATGTGTGCCTTGTATGCTTTACAATTGATGATTTCAGGGTGGAAATGCTCAAGTGCGGTTTCAGCCTAGAGTGGGGCAAGTACTAGCAGCAGCTTCTGACAAAGTAGTGTCAATTTTTGATGTTGAAACCGACAGACAAATTTATTCACTTCAGGTATAATCTATATCCATGCTTGCTCATCCTGCTTATGATATAATCTGATCTCATCTTAAAAAGTATCAATGACACTGCTGATTTTGTTATGTCCCTGACCTCTTTTTTTGACAATTGCTCGTTTTATTGAATTTTCTTTTGTTTTTTCTAGTTCCTCAGTATTATTCAGTCCTGTTTCTGCCTCTATCTTTTTCATTTTAAAATGATATCCTCCTTTCTTATTCCAATATATTTGCTACAGCTCAAATTATTTTATGATATTGTCGACCCAACTAACAAAATAGAAACCAGAATCAATCACCACATGAGACACTTGCAGCTGTTGGTGGAACTGAAGATTGGTTATCTTTTGCAACACTGTGATCTGTTTATTTCAAGGTTTGTTTGTCTTGTTGATTTTGTTGTTAAATTATTTGTCTTCATAGGGACACTCTGAAGCGGTGAACTATATTTGCTGGGATGCAACTGGAGATTTCTTGGCAACTGTGAGTCAAAATTTGGTGAAGATTTGGACACTGGCCTCTGGAGAATGCATTCAGGAGCTTAGCTCAAATGCAAACCAGTTCCATTCTTGTGTCTTTCATCCAAGCTATTCAACTTTGTTGGTGATTGGAGGGTTTTCGGTAAGTTTTTGTTTGATATGTGTTGTACTAAATGGATGTTTTTGAAGTGGTGCCTCATACTTTCGGATCAGCAAAACTGCATCTATTCACAACACAGAAAAACATCCTAAAGAAATTCCTTCCTTCAATGACAAAAGCCTGTCCTTAATGCATTCAGTTGGGTTGGCAATCTGAATCAACTGACATCATCAGGCTCCATCAAGAGATCCTTTGGTGTTCCTTTAGATCCCTGCAATCCATCATTTAAAACGAAGCCTTCTTTGCTCATCTTGTCTTTTCTTTAGGAGCAGGACTCATCATTACATGTTTGTTGCAGGAAATCTTGACACTAGTATCCATAATCATGTAGGAAAAAATAAAGAAACCATAAGCAAAGCAAATATGAACAGTCTTTGCCCTTGAAATTGTTACTTGATGTCCAACTACCACCAATCAACTTCTTATGCACCCTTTAGGAGTATTTACTGTCAAGCTGCCAAATGTATTTTTTTTTAATTCCTTTAGAAAAAAAATACTTGATTGCGTATCCTCAGATTGATCTGCTTATTCTTTTTCTGTATTCCTCCTCCTAATCTTTCTGAGATCTTTCCTTTCAGCCAACTCGCCAGTGGCCTAAACGTTCTTCCCTTCTAATCTTCCTATACAGATGACATGTATCAAATTCCAACTTGACAACATTAGGCTTGGTGTGTGAATGTATTTCAAATTAACTACTAAAGTTGACACAAATTTTGAATTGCGGCTGTAATTGTGTGTTCAACAATTTTTAGAAGTCAAACAATTTTTGTAACTTCACTGTTTCTCCTCATTGTAAACCCAACACTGCTTCCAGTTTTTCTTGCTGTCGCATTTGTTTAAATTTGCTCAACTGAGCGTCAAAGGTTGAGCCCTGTGTTAGCCATGAATTAACTAGCACCCTGCATTAATCATCATTCATTGAGGATTGTTGTTGATGTCTTGGAAATAATTTTTATTGATTCAGAATTTTCATCATCTCAAATTATCAAAATGGGGTAAAAAGTGCCAACCGCTGACTAGTGACCTTTAACCCTTTTATTGTTATGATCCGAATATGTGATCATCCAATTAAATAAACATCATGGCGGATATTAACCTATTTCTATTACTGCTGAAGTTTCTCCTTTTTTTTTTTTTTTGGGTTCTGTGGTCTGCAGTCCTTGGAGCTGTGGAACATGGCTGAGAACAAAAGCATGACAATTTCTGCACACGAGAATATAATTTCCGCTTTGGCTCAATCTCCTGTAACCGGTATGGTCGCCTCTGCAAGTCATGACTGCTCTGTTAAGTTATGGAAATAATTAACAGGTTATAGGCTCTCTTGTACTTACTCAATTCTTTGAGTCACACCCTTTATTATGAAAGAACTCGGAGATCTGTATTGGAAGGAAAAATTGGGTCTCTGAACATTATGCAATAATATTAATTAGTCTGCAATAAGGTGTAAGTGTAATGTCACATATATACAATTTTGCGCTATATTTAGTATCATAAGAACAAGCATGTGGCGATTTTCGTAGTTCTAGTGACGATTATCAAAGTTGTTGTTAAGGGAAATGTTTGTCTTGTCGCTGAAGATGTAATTATCCGACTATTTGTGATTGCTTGTATTATTAATCTTGTTTTCTATAAACTGGTCTTTGGTATTTATTAAACTTAACTAAGTTGACTTTGGGTAGAACCAACTTGTGTTAACTTCGTACATTTGTTATTAGAAACGTTAGGAATTAGTTCTTAAGCAAATTTAACAAAGTCTTAATGTGTGGTGGTCTTTTATTTTTTATTTTTTATTTATTTTTTAAGAGTAATTATCCAAATCACTATTGGAATGTTTTAAAAGTAGACTAATGTTAAACCGGTACGATGCACAGATTTACATTTAAATTTGACATGGTTGGTAAAATAACATTTTATAATCATAAATTTTGAGTTTAATATAACATTATTATTGTTATTATATAATAAACATACAGAATATATTATTCTATCTTTACTCAAAGTAAAATATAAATAGAATAGAATATACTATTTTATCTTTATTTAAAGTAAAATATAAATGGAACAGTCTGAAGTTTATAATATTTTTGAACCATAAAGAAGAGTTGAAAAAATAAAAACATATATAACTGTAATAGTAACATGTCAATTTTAAGGCTAATAAAAATTTATTGACAACCTAGTGCCTTAGTAACCTCATTAGAAAAGCAATTGGCATATAATGTTGTGCTCTCTGTTACACATTTTATCTCAAATTTGAAAGCAGAGTTGCAGATAAATTAGTTATATCTACAGTAAATATTTGTACAAAAATGTAAATTATAACATGTTATTAAAATGAAAAATAATATTTTTCTTACCTAAATATTATTAAAAACTTCTTTGAACACGACATCTGTGGGGATTTCCGTTATATCCGTGAATTCCGCGACGAAGTCGGCCAGGTATTGTGATTTGATGGCTGTCCGAGCTTCGTATTGAAGATCAAATTCGGACAGCTCGACTGCCCATTGCAAGATTCTGCCCGCCAAGTCTGTTTTCTGTAAGATCCCTTTTATGGGCTGGTTGGTCCGAACTTTAATGGTGTGGGCCTGGAAGTATGGGCGGAGTCGTCGGGATGTTAGTATGATGCGTAAGCAACCTTTTCTATTTTCTGGTAGTTTAGCTCGGATTCTTGTAACGCTTTGCTGATGAAGTATATGGGCTGCTGCCTGCTGCCGTCTTCTCGGACCAGTGCTGAGGCTACTGCCCGATTTCCTACTACGAGGTACAACATGAGTGGTTCTCCTTCCCGTGGCCGAGTCAGTATAGGTGGCTGTCCCAGGAATCTTTTGAAGTCTTGAAAGGCTTGCTCACATTCCGCTGTCCATTTAAACTCATTTCCCTTCCTTAAAGTGGCGTAGAAGGGGAGAGATCTTATTGCTGATCTGGCCAGGAATCTGGACAAGGCTACCAACCTCCCGTTGAGTTGTTGTACCTCTTTGACACAAGTCGGACTTTTCATGTCGAGTATGGCCCGGCATTTATCCGGGTTTTCCTCGATTCCTCTCTGTGTGATAATAAAACCCAAGAATTTACCAGCTTCTACTACGAAGGTGCATTTTGCAGGATTGAGTCGCATGCCATGTCGTCTTATAGTGTCGAATACTTGGGTCAGGTCGGATAATAACGTCTCTTCATTTTATGTCTTTAATAGCATGTCATCTACGTAGGCTTCTATGATTTTTCCGATGTGATCCGAAAAAACCTTGTTCATTAATCTTTGGTAAGTGGCTCCCGCGTTTTTAAGACCGAAGGGCATGACAATGTAGCAGTAGTTTGCTTTTGGGGTTAAGAATGAGGTTTTCTCTTGGTCGGGTGGGTACATTGGGATTTGGTTATATCCCGAGTATGCGTCCATAAAGGAGAGGTATTTATATCCAGAGGAGGCATCTACCAGCGCATCGATGCTTGGGAGTGGATAAGGATCTTTTGGACAGGCTTTGTTGATATCGGTATAGTCGATGCACATTCGCCACTTCCCGTTTGACTTTTTCACCAATACGACGTTAGCAAGCCATAGTGGATATTTGACTTCTCTTATGAAACCTGCCTCCAGTAGGGCTTGTACCTGTTCTTCCACAGCTTGAGAGCGCTCTGTTCCTAGCTTTCTACGCCTTTGTTGTACCGGCCGAGATCCTGGGTAGACTGCTAGCTTGTGGCACATTAGTTTGGGGTCTATGCCTGGCATGTCTGCGGCCTTCCACGCAAAGAGGTCAACGTTATCTCGTAAGAATTGTATTAGTGACTCTTTTATGCCACTTTTGAGGTTTGTACCAATGTTAGTCGTTTGGTCCGAGGTGACCCCGATCTGGACTTTCTCTATTTCTTCTTCAGGTTGTGGGCGGAGTTCTTCCCGTATCTGAACCCCACCAAGTTCGACTGTGTGGAATTCTTCTCATCTGCCTCTGAGGTTTAGACTTTCGTGGTAACAGCGGCGCACCATCTTCTGGTCTACCTTTATTGTGGCTATCCCCCCTGTAGTTGGAAATTACATGCATAGATGCGGGGTCGAGACTATTGCGCCGAGCTGATTCAATGTTGTCCGAACTATTAAGGCGTTGTAGGCTGAACTCACATCAACCACGATGTAATCTATCTTGAGTGTTCTTGACTGGTTTCCTTTTCCGAAGGTCGTGTGTAGTGAGGTGTATCCGAGTGGTTGAACCGGGGTGTCTCCTAGTCCGAACAAACTGTTCGGATATGCTCTCAGTTCTTTTTCTTCCAAGCCGAGTTTGTCGAAGGCAGTTTTGAACAGAATGTCGGCGGAGCTTCCTTGGTCTATCAGTGTGCGGTGGAGATTTGCGTTTGCCAGTATAATAGTGATGACCATGGGATCGTCGTGTCCTGAGATGATACCAGATGCGTCTTCTTTGGTGAAAGTGATCGCAGGGATGTCGGATGCATCCTCTTTCCCTTCGACATGGTATACGTCCTTAAGATGTCTTTTACGAGATGATTTGGAGATTCCTCCCCCTACAAATCTGCCGTGTATCATGTGAACATGTCTTTCTGGAGTTTGAGGTGATCGCTCGTTTTGTCCGACATCTTCTGCTCTTCTTCTTTTTCTTTGCTCATTATCACGAATGGCCAGATATCGATCTAGCTTTCCTTCTCTTATTAGTTTTTCTATGACATTTTTTAAATCAAAACACTCATTGGTGGAATGTCCACGAATCCGATGGTATTCACAATATTCAGACCGATTTTCCCCTCCTTTTTTGCCTTTGAGTGGCCGAGCTGGAGGTATTTTCTCAGTGTTGCAAACTTCTCTGTAAACATCTACAAGGGACACCCTAAGGGGGGTGTAATTATGGTATTTTCTGATTTTCTCTCCATGCCGATCTTTTTTCTTCCTGGAATCTTTGTCCTTATCTCGGGAGGCGAACCCGACTTTCGAGGTCTCTCTTAGTCGGGAGTTTTCCTCCATGTTGATGTACTTCTCCGCTCGTTCCTGTACCTCGTTCAGAGATGTGGGGTATTTCTTTGATATAGATTGACTAAAAGGTCATTCTCGCAAGCCGTTAATGAGGCCCATAATGGCGGCCTCTGTTGGTAGGTTTTGTATATACAGGCATGTCTTGTTGAATCTTTCCATGTAGTTGCGAAGGGTCTCCCATTCTCCCTGCCTGCTTCCTAATAGACTTGGAGCGTGTTTAGCTTTGTCTTTTTGGATAGAGAATCTAGCCGAGAATTTCTTGGCCAAGTCGTCGAAACTCGAGATGGACCTAGGCGGCAGAATTGTTGAACCATCTAATCGCCGTCTTCATCAAAGTGGTCGGAAAGGCTTTGCAACAAACTGCATCTGATGCATCGGTGAGGTACATTCTACTTTTGAAATTGCTGAGATGATGGCCGGGATCTATAGTGCCGTCGTATAAGGTCATCAAAGTCTTTTGGGATTTTGGTCTTCATGATTTCCTTAGTGAATGGATCCTGTTCCTTGCGGGGGCTATCTTTGGGAGGGGATCGGCTGGCTTTGGTTTTGATGTCGGCTTCAAGTTTTAGGAGTTTGTTCTCTAATTCTCGGTGTTGCCTTATTTCCCTCTGTAGGTCTTTCTCGGCCTCTCGTTGATGTAGGGCTTCTTCTTCAAGTTGTTTTAACCGGTCCTGAAGTGCATCCACGGCTCCCTCGTTTGGGGAGTTCTTCTTGTTGCTAGGTTGGGAAGTATCTATTGGTGTGGTATCCGCATTTTTGTGCGGCATTCTATCCTCTAGATCTGAAGTGTGGTCGTTGTCATGGTCATCTGCCATGGAGATGGGATGACTTATAGGCTCCCCGGTAACGGCGCCAATGTTCCGGGGGTTACCTGAAACTGTAGGTCGATCTCGGACGAGATCTTCTGTGCTGGTCGGAGCTGTTGTGTCCGACTTGATGATGGTGGCTGGGGCTACCGTGTCTGACTTGTTGGACTTGGTGGTGGTGCTGATCCTTCGTCCCCGGAGGGTGGGGGGTACCTGCAAGGGACTCCGATGCTTAAGTTAGCAAGGGTATTAAGCAAGTATTGAGTAGAATCAGAGTGTGCGTTATACCTGGGTGCTCCAGTGTATTTATAATGGTGTGGAGTGACCTTTCTGGAGATAAGATAGTTTAGTGACCTTATCTTATCTTATCTTTGAGTGAGGTCATCTTATCTTTGAGTGAGGTCATCTTATCTTCAAGGGAACCGCCCTTATCTCTATAGGCTTGGGCCGCCTTAGGATTTGGGTCGTGTTTCGCTGTTTGGGCCCTTTATTGGGCTTTCCTGGTAGTTTGGCCGAGCTCTTTGAGAAGAGGTCGGATTGTCCTGACCTGAAGATGTCGGTCGCTTTGTCGGTAGAACATCTCGGGTCGGACAGCTTGACCCAGGGTATGAACAGATTCTCAATTCAAAACTCATCAAACCAACAAGAAAGGCCGGCACCTACCAGAACATTAAGAACATAGACAAATCTAAATATTGTGCCTTCCACCAGAAGCACGGCCACACCACTGATGACTGCGTGGTGGCAAAGGACCTCTTAGAACGGTTAGCTCGGCAAGGTCATCTCAATAAGTACATCAGAAGTCATATCCAAAAACGCTCCACACCTTCCAGGAACAAGGATTTGTCAGAACAACAGCACCGAGGAAAGGAAAACTCAATGACGAACAATTATGAAAAGCCTCGGGGAGTCATTAATTATATTTCAGGAGGATACGCAAGTGGAGGTTCCTCAAACTCGGCAAGAAAAAGGTCATTCCGAGCAATATGCTCGCTAGAAGGACCACAGAACGAAGTAGCAACTACAACACAACTACCGCAAGTCACATTTACACAAGCAGACTACAACTCTAGTATACAGAACTTGGATGACTCCGTGGTTATAACTCTTCAGTGAGACCTACTGGTCAAGAAAGTCCTTCTAGATCCTAGAAGTAGTGCCGACGTCCTATTCTACTCAACATTTCAAAAAATGAAGCTCAGTAACAACATCCTCCAGTCAACAGGAGGAGATCTGGTCAGCTTCTCAAGCGAACGAGTTCCAATAATAGGGTCAGTGTGGTTACAAACCGCATTGGGTGAGCATCCTTTTTCAAAAACTTGTGATATTCAGTATCTAGTAGTAGATTGCTTCAGTCCATATAATATTATCCTTGGCCGCCCTTTCCTAAATAAGTTTAGCGCCATTGTATCTATAGTTCACCTGTGTGTTAAGTTCCCCTTACAGGACGATCATGTTGTCACAATCCATGGAAACCATAAGGAAGCTCGGCACTGTTACAACGTCAGCATGAAGTTTCAAAATCATTCGAAACAACAAGTTAATAATGTCGATCTCACAAACAATATCTCGGGTTTAGCCGACCTAGACCCAAGAACCGACTTCCGAGAAAGACCAACTCCGTCCGACGACTTACAGAAGGCATATTTAACAATGACCCTAACGAATTCACTTTTGTAGGTAAGTCAATAAGCAAAGAGGAGCTAAACGCCATCACCACCTTCCTACAAGAACAAGCCGACTTATTTGCGTGGACACCTTCCGATATGCCCGGCATAGACCCACAAATCATCATCCATAAACTAGCTATAAACCCATCTGCGAGACCTGTGCAGCAAAAGAAAAGAAAACTCGGCGAAGAAAAGCGAAAAGCATTGTTGGAAGAAACACAAAAACTGATAAACGCAAAATTCATCAAGGAGATCAGATTTACCACCTGGCTGGCCAATGTGGTTATGGTAAGGAAACAAAACGGTAAGTGGCACATGTGCGTCGATTTTACTGACTTAAACAAGGCATGCCCGAAGGATTCTTATCCGTTACCATCCATAGACTCTTTGGTAGATAACGCTTCCAGTTACGCTACCTTAAGTTTCATGGATGCATATTCAGGGTACAACCAAATACTTATGCACCCCTCTGACCAATGTAAAACAGTTTTTATTATTGACTTCGGAAACTACTATTATAAGGTTATGCCTTTTGGACTAAAGAATGCAGGAGCAACTGGATAAAGTTTTCACCAAACAAATCGGCAGAAACATCGAAGTTTATGTCGATGATATGGTCGCCAAAACAAAGGTTGGCAGCAACCATATTGACGACCTAACAGAAATATTCGGCCAGATACGCCACTACAACATGCGCTTGAACCCGGAAAAATGCGCCTTTGGAGTACAAGGTGGTAAGTTCTTGGGGTTTTATTAACAAACAGGGGCATCGAGGCAAACCCGGACAAATGCCGAGCAATCATGGGTATGGCAAGCCCGAACACTATAAAGGAAGTACAACGCCTCACAGGAAGGCTTGCTGCATTATCAAGATTTGTACCTTGTTTAGCTTCAAAGTCTAATCTTTTTTTCCAAACAATAAAAAAGAAAAACAGATTTCAATGGACCGACGATTGTGAAAGAGCCTTTAACACACTAAAAACAACTCTCTCACAACCCCCGATCCTACAAAAGCCCCTCCAAAGGGAAGATTTATTTCTGTACTTATCAGTTACTAATTGAGCGATAAGCTCTGCTCTTGTCACAGAAAAAAGCAAAATTCAGCATCCAGTATACTTCGTCAGCAAAACACTCCACCATGCCGAGCTTAATTACTCGAAAATAGAGAAGCTGGCCATGGCATTAGTCTTCTCAGCACGAAGACTCCGACCTTATTTTCAAATCCATGTCATCAATGTCAGAACAGATCACCCACTACGACAAGTGTTACACAAGCCCGACATTGCAGGGAGACTTATAAAGTGGTCAATCGAATTATCCGAGTTCGACATCAGATATCAGCCAAGAGGGGCAATTAAATTACAATTTTTAGCCGACTTTATCGTAGAGCTTACAATCCCATCAAAAGAAGACCACACAAAACAATGGACTTTGTACATAGATGGCTCATCCAACAAAGAAGGATGTGGTGTTGGAATACGACTGGAAGCCGATGATGGTTCCATCCTTGAGCATTCCTTACACTTATCTTTTAAAGCCAGCAATAATCAATCCGAGTATGAAGCCCTGGTCGCCGGACTCAGGCTTTGTATATATCTCCAAATAAACACAATCAAGGTATATTGTGACTCATTGTTGGTTGTTCAACAGGTAAATGACCTATTTTAAGAAAGAGATCCTCTTCTATGTAAATATTTACTATTAGTCAAAGATTTAATTTCACAATTTAAAAATTTTGAAATACAACACATACCAAGAGAACAAAACTAACGAGCAGATATTTTATCAAAGCTCGGCAGTACTCAGACCGAGATCTCCACGTTACATCAATTTTCTATAAAATCTCCAAGCGTTAACCTGACAAAAATACTAAGTGTACTCAGGAAAGTGATTGGCGGACAGATTTCATAGATTATCTACAAACGTCCCACATTCCAGAAAACATTGAGAATGTCAAAAGGTTCCGAAGACAAGCCCCCTTTTTCACATTACTGAACGGAGCATTATACAGGCGAAGATACACTCGCCCCTTACTCAAATGCCTCAGCAGCTCGGAAGCCGAAATAGCACTGTCAGAAGCACATGAAGGGATCTGCGGGACACACACAGGAGCTCGGAGCCTAGCATCCAAAATCCTCCGCGCCGGGTTCTTTTGGCCGTCACTAAAACAAGACAGTCAAAACAAAGTTCGGACCTGCATAAATTGCCAGAAGCATGCCCCAACCATCCATATTCCAGCCGAGGACATGCATCATAGCGATGTCACCTGGCCTTTCAACCAACGGGGATTGGACATTCTCAGCTCGTTCCCTACGGCACCGGGCCAGGTAAAATTTCTCATAGTTGGAATTGACTATTTCTCAAAATGGGTCGAGGCACAACCTTTAGCAAAAATAACATCACACCAGATAATATATTTTGTTTGGAAGAACATTATCTGTCGTTTCGGCATTCCTCATCATATCATAACTGACAATGGTCGCCAGTTTGCCGATCAAAAATTTCAATCTTTTTTCAGAACTTTAAAGTCAAACAACATTTCGCCTCTGTTGAACATCCTCAGACGAACGGACTAGCAGAGGCAGCAAATAAAGTGATCTTGCACGCACTCAAGAAGAAACTAGACGACACAAAAGGCCTATGGGCCGACCTTATACCTGAAGTCCTATGGGGATATAATACAACACCCCAATCATCAACAAAAGAGACGCCATTCCGACTGGTCTACGGCTCTGAAGCAATGATACCACTAGAAATCTCCCAAAACTCAATCAGGACATAGCTCGGGGACCATGATGAAGCTCGGCGAGCCGAGATAGACATCATCGAAGAGATCTGAGATATAGCCACACTGAGACAACGCGTAGCACAGCAAACACTATCTCGCCGTTACAATAAGTCGGTTAGAAGCCAAACATTCGACAAAGGAGACTTGGTCATCCGAAAGACAGAAGTCGCACGACGTCCACCATCACATGGCAAACTCGCCTAAATTGGGAGGGCCCGTATCGAGTAACACAGGTCCTCGGCAACGGAGCATATAAACTAGAAACTCTAAATGGTACAATCCTACCCAACACTTGGAATGTATCCTCCCTAAAGAAATTCTATAGTTAAAACTCAGGGACAGGCTTGTACTCTTTTTCCTACTATCAAGATTTTATCCCCAAAGGGTTTTGCTTGGAGAGGTTTTAACGAGGCTAGCCTATCCGAACCTTTGTATCCAAAGGATTGCCAATATTACTATATGAATAAACTCTATTTCATTCTTTTTTATACCAACTCTATCACTATATCATTCCAACATTTGATTTTAAAATAAATATCATAGATACAGATTCATCTATGGTTTCAAAAAGACGAGTATCCTCGCTTGATTCTAATCCGAGCATTCTCGGCAAACTTTAAAAGGAATATTCTTAACAAAAATTCCCATCAATTACGCAAAGGCCTTTCAAATACTTAAAATCCAATTCGGCCACAAATAAAAAGTCAAATAACTCTATTAGCAAGCTACAAAATAGCAACTGTCAAAAACTTATCACCAATCAGGTCATCAAAACACACATAAACACAAAGAGTACTAAACAAAAGATTACAATAATATCCTAAACATTCTCTGCCTCATCCTCGGCAACGCCATCATCCTCAACCATTTTTCCGTCTCGGACGATCTTGCCAGGCAGGGACGGATCCAGAAATGATATTATGGGGGGGCAAAAAATACATGTAATATTAAAAATTATGTAAAAAAATTATATAATATAAGATTTATTACAAAAATATACCGACAGAGAATATATTTTAAAGTAAAAAAAAAATTATGTGTATACTTTTTATTAACGAAGTGGTCGAATCTTCGTATCATAAAATTCACCAAAATAGATTTTGTGTCAAATTTTTCAGTAATTTTCTTTTCAATATAACTAAAAGACAATTAGCAAGAAATTCATCTTTTATTTTGTTTCTAAGTTATTTTTCACAATATTCATAGTTGAAAAAGATCTCTTAATTGTAGCAGTTGAAACAGAGAAAATTAATACCAAATGAATAAAAAAAGACGGCCACAAGAAGAAAAAGAATTCACTTTATGAGATTTGAAAATTTTTATTTAATTAAAAAATATTAGTAATAATATCTTTTTCAGATTTCTTTAATATTGTTACTTACTTTGTAGATATTAAAAATTATTAATATTTAAATTAGACTGAACTTTTATTTATACTAGACAAAATAATAAATAATTTTTTTAAAAAAATTAAATTATACACAATAACTTATTACTATTAAAAAAAGTTGGGGGGGCCGAGGCCGCCACTCGCCCCCTCTTATGTCCGTCCCTGTTGCCAGGGTCCATCTCAGACAGATCAGCATCAGGCAAAAGGAACTTCACCTGTAAAGACGCCCTCTCAAAACCCTCAACAAACGAATCCAAAATCTCATCACTCTTTTTCTTCTCCATTTCTTTCAGCTTAGCAGTTACCTTAACCAGCCGGACCTCCATACTCACCAAGTTAGCTGCTTTCTTTTTCAAATCCTCAGCATCATTGGCATAATTCTTTTTGGTCTCCTTCAATTGTTTTTCAGTTTCAATCAGCCTATTCTAAAGATCGGAAACAACGCCTTTAGACTTACTCAACTCTTCTTTCAACAGCAAAACCTCATCCTTCTCCACCATCACTTTTTTATGATTCAACTCCTGACTACGACCTAAACTAGCTAACCTCAAACCAACCACCTACAAACCACACACAAGAAAACACATAAGCAACTGCCAACAAAAACAACAACCATAACACAACTAAAAGACATTACCTGCATATACTGACCAACAGCCATTTCGCCAACCTCATTTGCCAACGATACGTCAGCTTCAGAATGGCAATGCTCATCAGCCACAGCCATATAGGGATACTCCTTACCCCATACAGATAAACCCTCACTATGTTCGGCCATTTCATGCAGTTTTTTCTGAGTCACAATAAAAGCACGAATCTCGTCTAAAGAAACCCCCTGTTCTTTCTCGTTAGTATCCTCTGACAAATCCACCACACTTGATTTCCTCTTCTTCAAAATCACCTTCCTCCGCCCCTGACGAGGTTGACTGACTTCTCCATCTCCACCACCTTTTTCACGATTAGACGACGACACCTCTTTCTCCAAGTTCTTACTTTTAAAACGTGACCTAAGTGAAGCAGCTGATACCCCAGGATATTTACCCCCTGCAGATTCAAGAAACAAAAAAGCAACTAAGTAAGCTCAAATACAGAAGTAAATCAATAACACACAGACACAACTCACCCATATAATCTACCACAGCAGCCCTATTTTCCTCCCACTTTAACAATTCAAACATGGAGATCAAATCTTTCCGATCAATTTGTTCCACCAAAAACTCAATAATACAAACATTCCTCGGAGTAATGACTTCAGCACCGAGTATGTTCTGAGGTTCCGAGCACCACCACAACAGAAACTTCTCAGCCAAAAACTCGTCAATATAAAATGGAAACTCTTTTTCAACACTCCTCACCTTCAAATACATCTCCTTAAAGTCCTTGAAAGAGGACTTATACAATTTGAAGATACCAAACCCAGGAGTACTGTTTAGATTAACCCACCCCCCTTTCCAAACTCCTTTAGCTTGAAATAAACAAAAAAACAAATCTACAGAAGGATCATCCTCAAGAAATTCCATCAGTATTTCGAAACACCGCAAAAACACCCACCCATTGGGATGCAATTGTGAAGGAGCACAGTTTAGTTGCTTCAAAACTTGACATTCAAAGACTGTAAATGGCAGCCTCACCCTCAGTTCTTCCAACACACAACTATGCATATAAAAATACTCAAACCCTTGTCCCCTATGATAGACCCTATCCTCATTACTGCATGGCAGCAACTCGACCTGAACCCCAGACCCAGGCCTAACAATTCTGCCGGCATCAACCTCCTTCACAGCCGCATCATCCCGAAACAAAGATACCCGACCGCTCACATCCTCACTAACCCAGTCATACGACCAATCAATCTCACCTTTCTTCTCCTTCTCAAACCCCACAACCAAACCCAGAAGCAAATAAAAAGCAAAAAGCAGACGATGAACTACAAAATAAAAGAAAAAACATGCATACCTCTTTACTCATTCTGTTTTCAAAGAAGCAACATCAAGGGTCAGGGATAAGCAACTCAGTTCCCAAACCATTCACTTAACCACATTGTAAAAGTAACTGCTACCTCAATCACATCAAACGGTGCAGTTGCTTTGAAAAAATAAGAGGCTTTAATGATCCGTTACTCTTTCTCTCTCCTCACTAACACAATGCCACGACTCCCCATGTCACAAACATAATGACTTTTTAATGAACTAAGTTGAACTGGGGGCTCACTAAGTAACCTATCCAACCGAGTTATAACTCCTCAAGAAGCTCAACCTGCTTCATTAAAAACTCTCCACAGGCCAAGCTTGGGGGCTGTAATATGGTCGTAATAAATGAGATATAACTCGGTGTAGTGCGTTATGAGCTCGTCGATTTATGAGCTATAACTCGGTGTAGTGCGTTATGAGCTCACTTATTCATGAGCTATAACTCGGCGTAATACGTTATAAGCTCGTCCTTTTATAAGTCATAACTCGGTCAAAAACAAGTGTTTCCATCATTGCCGATGACATAACGGTATACTAGTAAAGATACGTTATCCACCTTTTTATGAACAGGCCTTATTACCAAAAGCGTAACGGACGAACAGCCTACCATATAAAGCAAGGTAAAGTGTTCTTTTCCATATCATTCAAACAGAATAATATACTGACTTAAGCTAGGGGTGTTCAAAACCGATCTGGACCGAACTAAACCGACAAACCAAACCGAAAAAATTAAAAACCAAATTAACCGATAACCGAAAAAACCAAAAAAAATTAATTTTGCTTTTTTGTGCGGTTCGGTTCTGTTTTCGGTTTTGAATCTGAAAACCCTAACCGAACCAAACCGAACCGGTTAGGAAAAAAACCCCTAAACATTACCCCCCCCCCCAAACGAAACTGCGCGAGTGTGAGCGTCTACCCTAACCCCCAAATCCCCAATCCCTAACCTAGTCAGTACTCATCGCTCCCTCTTCTCCAAATCTCCACATCTGCCGACCTGCGCACCCAGCCACCCACCACCGCGAAGCCTTCGGCCCGTCGCAGTTTCTCTCTGCTGCTCTCAGTCTCGCCCTCGCAGAGTCGCAATCCCACCAGCCACCAACACCAAAGCCTTCTTCCCAGTTCCCAGCAGGCAGCAGCATTCTTCCCAGCATCGCCAGTGAGCACCGGCCCAGGAACGTTCTTCCCAGCAGCGCCAAGCCACCGACTGCAGTTCCCACCAAGCCTCCATCGTCTTTTGTAATGGAGGATAAGCCTCATGTTTGTTTTTTTATTCTGATTCTATTTTTATTTTTAAATTCTGATTTAGCCTTCTTATTGATTCTAATTTATAATTAATACTTGGTTGAGTTGTTCTTGATTTTATGGTTGAGTTGTTGATTCTGATTTTATTTTTCAATTATAAACTTTTTGTTCTATTTTGATTTAGGGGTTTAGGGTTAATTCTGATTCATGATTTTTAATTCTATTTGTATATTTTGGTTCATAGGTTTAAGGTTGTTGGTTCTGATATTTTAGTTGAGGGTTGTTAGATTTTTATTCTCTGTTCTGATTTTATTTGTTGTTGATTTACTAAATAGTTATTTTTTCAGTTCCCACTGTATGGAATGGATGTTAGCAAGCAAAGTTGTATTTACTGATCATGATATCTGGAAAGCTGTTTTTGGTTTGAAGCATAATTTTAATATACAGAACATAGATGCTTTTATGTTGTTTTCCTAACTCGCATTCTTTCACTGCAGATCTTCAATCTGCTTATTTGGGTTAAAGATCTCTGTTATTCTCAATCATGGCAACTAGTAAGCAATCATATATGCCTTCCCTACTTTAGTCTTCCTTACTAGAACTCATTTTTGCTTTTTTGAGATAAGATATTGAATGTATATTATTTCCTTGTAGGACTACAATTTGAGAATAATTGTGAAATTGGAGTGTTTTCTAAACTTACTAATGCCTATTGTTTGGTTGCCATAAGAGGATCTGAAAACTTCTACAGGTTTTCATTCTTTTTGGATTAGTGATGAATTTAATTTTAGCTTATTTAAAATTGTCTTCAAATGGTTTGCTTTTTTTAAAATGGTTCTAATTTTAACTTATTTAAAATACCCTCATTGTGTTTTGCTTCAGTTCTTACTTTTGAGTTCAAGTTTATATTTCTTTAATTTTCATGTTTATTAAGTATGGTCATGTTAGCATAGGTGTATTGTGGTACTGTAATATTTTAATACAAACAAATAAAAAAATGTAACATTAATTTTAGCTATACTTTTTAAGTGTTATCATCAAAATATATAATCACCATAAGTCCATAATTATTGGAATAATAACTACCATAAAATTCACCTTAAAATATATATATTAATTACATAAATTAAATCCTCTTACATTTAAATTTTTGTAGGAGTGTATTTGCCAAAGCTATGTGAGAAACACAAGATAAACCCTCACCATGTCATGGATGAGCTAATGAGCTCAGGAGAAGCAGTCCCAAGACCTATTTCTAATCTCTTTTAAAAAATTTTATCAGCATCTACCCCTTCTCCATAGTGATCATCATCGTCCTTTTTCAATCTTCTCTTCAAGAGATGGTGCAAAATTTAATGGGTTGGGTTCGGATTTAAATATTGGTGTTGGTATAGAGTTTAGCATTAAGTATGTAACTAGTTATATATGTGTTATCCAAATTTGTGAAATTTTGGAAATATTGTTGTCCTCTTTTTGAGAGAGATGATATAAACTTCAATACAATAAGAAAAGTGTTATTTCGGTTTGTCGATTTCAATGTTATGACTTTGCATAATAATATGATATTTGATTGAAAAAACCGACCAAATTGAACCAAATTAAACCGATTTTAATTGGTTTGGTTTGGTTCGGATGACCTTAACAAAAAAAATCAAACCAAACCGAACCGCACTGTAATTAGACAATCAGATCGGATGGCTTTTTCCTCAAAAATCGAACCAAATCGCACCGCAAACACCCCTAACTTAAGCTTCGAAATGCCTTTGCAGGTACATTCCCCCTCCTATTCATTGTTCGTACTTTCACGACACGACACTAAGCAAAAGCTCGGTTTTGAGAGTTGGAGGTTCGGCCTCTGGAGACATAACTCGGTTAATATCTCTATTTTGCAAGCAAAATCAAATACAAAGACCTGAAAGGAGAAAATGGAATAAAAAAAAGAAAAGTAATTAAAAGTTATGCGTGGAATAGAAAAGTAACTGTAATATAAATGAAAAAAAAGTTAATTGATAATTTATTTTTTAATTTTTTTTAAAATAAAAAAATATATCAGTTTTTTTTATTAATAAGATTAAGATGGACAAACAAAAATTAGATATCAAACTCTTCTATTCCCTTTATATATTATTATAAATTTATATATTGTTATAATAAAAAAATACATCAATTACTCTTTATTAATGGAGTTAGGATAAATAAGTCAAAATTGGACGCCAAACTTTTTTACTCCTTTCATATATTATTATAGATATAGGGTGTATTTAGTAACCACGTTTGAAGGAAAAAAGCACGTTAGAGCTTCTTGAAAGCTTCACTTTTTTTGTTTGGCTAATTTTCTTCTCTACAAAGGCAAAAGTGATTTTGTTCATGAAATCACGTTTACAAGAAGCAATAATTTCTAGCTTCTCCGTTGCACTAACGTGCTTTTAGCCAATACCTTCAATATTTATTTTTCTTTTACCAATTTTATCCTTTATACATATTATTGCATTATTTATAGAATTCTTATCATTCCTCTCTATATGAAATCTTTTTTTATTATTTATTATTTATATTTTTTATTTATTTTTTTATTTGATATTACATATTTTTATAGTTATAATTTTTGTGTATTATATTTATTATTATCTTTTTATAATAAAATTTATTGATTTCATTAGGTAAAATAAATTAAATACAAAATTAATCATAAATAATAATAGTTAAAAATTATAATGTACTAAAAAAGAGTACTAAAAGTATTAAAAATATACTATATAAAAAATATATAAGAAAAAAAGTATAAAAAAATTAAACATGTATACAAAAATAATATTATAATTTTAATATCATGTTTTTTTAAGTAATTATCTATCTAAGAGTGATTTTAACTAATATTATCCAAACAATATCTATTTTATCAAAATCAATTTTAGTAAATAATTGCCAAACATAAATCATGTTGACAAAAACTTACTTGTATCTAAAATCAATTCTATAAAATCGCTTTTATTCAAATTCCAGTTTGACAAACCACAATCCAAATACACACATAGATAGATAATAAATGAGCGGTAACCCAAAGATTCCCCAGCGCGCGTGTAATACAGTACCCATGATAATAAAGCAACCCTCGCGCTTTCCTTTTCACCCCGTTCTTTTTCGCACTCTCTCTGATCCAATCCTTTTTTACCTTACCTCTTTTTCCCTCTGTCACATGCTGTGAAATTTCATCATCCGCTTTTACTTTTTCTATTACTCGGACTCCTACCATTACCGGTTATTTTTCCTTTGGTTTTACATCCTATAGTCCTATACCCATTACCCCACACTTTATTAAGCGCTCTCCTACACACAGCCCGATCAGCTAACGCCATCTACTCTCAAACACATTCACTCTTTTGTATTCGTTCTCTCTTGCTCTTCACCAGTTACTCCCATTTTGAGCTACAATGGAAGTGAGTTATCCTTTTAAGTTTTAATTTACTGCTGGTTCAAATTCCACTATTTTTCTTCCTAGAGTATGCATTATTGTTGTTTTGTCTTATTTATCGATGTATGTGTGATAATGTATATATATAATGGAGTACTACTACAAGAGGAGCCATGTACCAGCATTTGGGAGCTGGGATTGGAATGACAACCTTCCATTCACAGAGTGCTTCGAGACAGCGAGGGAAGCTGGTTGGCTTCCATACAGTTACTCTGACCAGTCTGAGGTCGGCGACCTTTACGTTACAGGGGACTTGTATGCTAACGATGTTGTCACACCCGCCATGATCGTTGTTCCTCGCACACGGGTACACATCAGTTCCACTCTCTCTTTTCCTCTCTGGCTGTTATTACATTTGTTATCTTTCGTGGTTAACATTTGTAATTTTTTTAATATTTAATTTTTTTTTAATATTTTTTATTTGTATTAAAATTATTCTTAAACTTTAATTTTCATCTAAAATGTTAAAAATAAAATTAAAAAAATTTTAAAAAGACTTTGATATGAATAAAAAATATTAAGAATAAAATTAAATAAATTTAAATATTAACAATATTTTTAAAAAATTATAAATATTAGAAATAAAAAATATATTTTACTATTATTATTATAAATTTAATTTTAATATATTGACACAATTATTTTTTTTATATAAAAAATAATTATTAATGTTAATACATCGTTACGTGATTAGATACATATATAAAACAATTTTATATTGACAATACATTAGAATTAATGCTAATATTATTATTATTTTCCTCCAAAAGTGTATGCATAGGACAATAATCATTGAAATTTCTATTTTTTTAATTTCATTTTTTAATTTACTAAAAGAGTGGCTATCTAAACCGATAAAATCAAAGCAAAGCTATACGTATGGATTTCTTTATATATGATTTTCACCTCTTAAAAAGATGTAGCACCATGATAACTTAAAGAAATGATTGTAAAGTTTAATAATTGATAATTATATAACAAAAGACTAAAAAATACAATAATAATAAAAAAGTTTCTGTAAGAAAAAAGTGAAAAGAAAAAATGTGAGAAAAAGAATTAAATGAAGAAACAAATTTAAAAGGAAAATAGTTTTTTATTTTAATATATAATTAATATAAGAAAACCAGTAACTAATCACAGAATGCAATTTTTCTTTGGTCACCATTCACCAAGACTTTGTCCATGTGAAACAAGGTGCTGACCAATAACTATAAATTAAGTATCTCATCTAAAGAAGCTCCAGTTATATGTTCACGGTTGGGTTAGAGTAGACTCTGAAGATTTTAAAAAAGAAAGTAACTTCGGCTTTTTGGTATCTTCACGGGTCGTTCTTTTACAAAGAGGACCCCGCTAGACATTCATGATTCATGCGTAACTAGAAATTATATGTTCACGAGGCGTAGCAGGTGGTTGCTAGTGGTGAATTAATGATGATGTCCAAAGCTGTTGGTTTACAAATTTATTTTGCCTAGGAAATGGTAAAATTTATCTTTAAAAAATTATTTATTTTTTAAATTGATTTTTTTAAATTTTTTATTTAAATTTATTTTTTTAAAATTTTAAGTTAATTATATTAATTTTTCTGTTATTTTTATTATTAATAACGTTAAAATTTAGAGAAAATGACAAATAGATTTTTGATTTTTTGGTTCACAAATATTTAAGTTTTTTAGGATTTAAAAATACATTAAAATTTCTAACTTTTTCAAAATTTGGACACATTAATCTCTGCGTCTAATTTGTCTTATTTTAAAAATTTTCTTACGTGTTCATTCATATTAACTAATTTTAAAAAAGTTAGAGATTTAAATATATTTTCAAATTTTAAAAAAGTTAGAAACTTAAATATATTTTCAAATTTTAAAAGACTTAAATATTTATAAATTAAAAAATCAATGATTTATCTATCTTTTTTTCTAAAATTTATTAATATAACACGTTAAGTGACACAATAATTAAATGACATAATAGTAATATTGACCAGAGTACATATTTATTGGTTTAAAGTGGCTGTCTACAAGATAAATTTATACCGTTAAATCAAACAAACTTTAAATTGAAAAAGATTACGTGGCATTAAAAATTTTTTTAATTTAGAATTGATTTGATATAATTTTATAAATTTATTATGTTAGCCACTAATTAAAAATATTAGATATATATTATGATATTATTTAATATATTATATGAGCACACTATTTTTTTGGTAAGTATATGTCAGCAAACTTTTATAGCGTTATGAGCAACGGAAGTGAAATAAGGGCTAATGTAACTAATTAAAATTTTGAAAATGTAAAGACTAATATAACTAACTTAAAATTTGAAGGCGTAATTTTTCATAAATAAAATTGATTATTTGCTTTTTTTTGCAGATAAATTATAAAAGTTTTAAATAAAAATTTATATAGTTGTCAAAAAAAATTTTAAAACATAAGAAAAATAAATAAACGTTTAAAAATAAATTCACTTGACGTAAAATGACAGATTTTAAAGATAAAAAGTTTGATTCTTCTAATTATATTTATAAAAATTGCATCAATATCAGATTTCCAAAATATTTTTTAGTATATGTATATAATTTTTTTAAAACTACTCAAACTGTCTCTCATTTTTTAATACCGTCACAAAAATATTTTTTAATTTTCATAATGATAAAAATATTTTTAAAATATTATAAATCAAAACAAAAATAACTAAAATATTTTATAAGAATATTGTATAACTATTTAAAAAATACCTAAAATAGTTGATCTCTAGAGTTCTTTTTTTTGGTTTATTTGGCCATTAACAAAAAAATTTGTAACAAAAATTTCATTAAGCATAAAATAAAATTACTAAATTTTAAAAATAAAAATCTTTTATTTTACTAATTATGCTTACAAAAAATTATATTAAAATTCTATCTCTAAAACATTTTTCATGAATATATATTTAACTTTGATATTTTTATCGCACTTTAAAATGATTTGAGGACATTTTGTCATTAAAAAAATGAAAGATATTTTTGTTCAAAAATGGAAAGTGATTTTAGTAATCATATTTTTTTTGGTACACATGTTTTTTTGAAATTTATTTGTCATTCATATTTATTAGAGTTATTTTTATAAGCGATATAAAGTTTTGGATATAATTTTAGTAATTTATCATTTTTTATAATTTTTAAATTAAAACTTTTAATTTTTTATATTTTCAGTAGATTAAATTAAAATTTATAAAATACTTATTATTATACTCATAAAGCACATTCTTTTAAATCATATTTAAGTGATAGATTTAATTAACATGAATCCTAAGAATATATAATAAAACAATTATTAATAAATGTTTTTAAATTTTTTTAACGAATGTAAAATGAATACATTAAAAAGTTAAACCTTTTTATATTTTTAATTAAAAATTTTTAATTTGTTATATTAACATGTACTTTTAGAGTACAAATTAACTAAGAATTTGTTTGGATGTCATTTTTAAAGAAAAAAAAAATTAAATAATTTTTTTAAGAAGATTTTTTATAAAATAAAAGTGATTTTATATTTGGATATTTTATGTAAAAAAAAAAATTTATGTTTGGATAAAATAAAATAAAAGTATTTTTTTGTTTATTTATTATGTAAAAAATATTTTTTTTTAAAAAAAATCTTTTAAAAAAAATAGAATGTGTAGCTTTCCAGTTTTCACAAAAGATATTTTTTTAATATTTTTATTTTTATTATTAGAAATTTGTTAAATACATTAAAAAATAAAAAAATCTTTTTTTATAGCGAACAAACAAACACTAAATTCTTTATCCAAATAAACGAAATCAATAAATCACAAAAAGTAATGAGATTTATGTTTACAGAACCAGCTTTATTTATAGATTCACATGTGTAGAGAGCCATGTGTGGGCTTCAAATATGACTTTATGTAAAGCATTCATAATTGATAGAGAATATTTGTTATTATAAATGCGTTGCTGGCATTGCAGGCAAAGGTGTGTGACCAACATGAAAAAGAAACAAGAAAGAAGAATTGGGGGAGTATTGATAATGAACAACTAAGCTTAACTCCACTGCAGAGACCTACGCCCAAACCTGTTGATGAGGATTTGTATAAGATATCACCTGGCCTTCTTTATGAGAAAACTAAAAAGGTTGGCCCCCCACCACATATCTTTTTACTTTTCTAATTTCACCATGAAAAAAAATTCAAAATTTTCGATGATCTATCTTTAATTACTTTCAAGTGAAGTTTATAAGCACCGTGTTGTTAAAAAATAAAAATATTATTTATATACTAAAATTAATCATTATATATTTATAGATAAATATATATAAATATATGTATTTTTAATTTATTTTTAATATATATTTTATAATCTAATATATATTTTATACTAATAACTAATTTTAGTAGTTAATTTTAATATATACTAACATAATTGATTAAAAAATAACCTATAGCATAGTCAATATTAGACTGAGATATTTTATAAGTGAAATGATTTTTAGGGTGTCTATGGAAATTTTTAAAATTAAAATTAATTTAATTTAATTTACAAATTAATTAGGAATTAACAAAAATGAGAATTGATTTAAGTAATATCTTTGCAAAATAATTATGAAAAAACGTTAGGAGTCAATATTTTTATGAAAAAAATTAGAATTTTAACTAATGTTGATTTAATTTAAATAAATGACAAATATAAAGAAAGAATATTAGTCATCTAATATCTGTAAAACTGGCAACCTCTTAACTTCAAAATCAATGCAATTCCTTATTTTTATGATTACTAGTATATGTTTCTATGTCCTATATATGATAATACATAAAAATATATAAAGTTTTTTATTAAAAAATTAAACAAAAAATATATAAAAATTATTATTATAAATATTTTATAAAATTATAATTAAAACCAAAATTTATGTGTAGTAATTTATTAGTTAGCGACAGATTTTTAAATAGAGCTTCAATCTGCGGTAGATTAGTTTCATTTTATTCAATCAAAAACTATCATGAAAAAAAATAGTATTTATCTTTAAGGTTTACTGAGTTGGAAAATACCATGAAAAGAATAGTATTTGTCTTTAAAACATAACAATTATTACTCATCGATAGCAATACTTGTGGAGATTTGTGTATATTAAAATTAATCTAAACAATTGCAGTTGTTGATATCATATTCATTCGTGAAATCAAAGTAATATGATCAACATTTTTATTTGTTGAAATTTCATATTTTGGAACATAATTTTCAAACCTCTAAATTTGTAGATTTATGTCATTACAAAAACTATTAAATTAATTAATATTTCTTATTAACATCACTCGCACACTATCATTAAGTATTAATTTATGTAAAGAGAAACCATAACAATTTCATTATTCAATAATTTATTTTATTAAAAAAAATAATTATTACCTAGATTGGTAAATATATTTTTTTTCGATTTTTTACACCATTTTATTCAGTAGTAATTGTCATTAAGAAATTAAGAAATAAATGACCATACTATTTTACAATATGACGGAAAAAATATTTTTTATTTTGAAATGAACTGTGACATAAAATTTAAATTTTTTTTTATTTTTCACTCAAATTTAAATTTGAGTTTAAATTGATTAATAATTAATCTTTTTTTTAATTTTAATAGTAAAACCAAAATTAATTAGTTGCAAAATATTCAATATTTAATAACTTTAATCATTTAAATTTTAATTACTAAAAATTAGATTAAAAATTAAACTTAATCACCAATAATATATATATATATATATATATATATATATATATATATATATATGGTACGCAAATAATAATATCTAATTTATTTATTTTTTTGACGGGACTAATGTATAATATTTTGAGGATTAATTTATTATCTAAAACTTTTTTTTTATAAATTTTGTAGTATATAGATATAGTGACCTTATTTTTTATTATTTAATAAATTATCTATAATTTTTTAATATGTAATTAGGGTCGGCTCCAAAAATTTTGATATGGATAGGTCAAGTTTTAGACAAATATTTTAATTATTTTTTTATATTTTTTCATTTCATAAAACTAATTTAGACATAACTTATAATTATTGAGTTAGTTTTTCAAAAAAGTTTATTAATATATATATATTTAAAAAATAAATTCTTTTTCACAAATTTATTTTTAACTTGACAACTATATAAAAGAAACATAATAATATCATATTATGAATTTCGATAATTTTTTATAGTGTATTTAATTAAAAAATTATAACATATCTTATTAATTAAAATTAATTCTTTTAAAAATTTTGAAAAATGTTAAAAATAAATTATAAATTATTAATTATATAAAAGACACAGTATCCTTATAGAATATTTTTATAATTTTTTTAACAACGTAAATTCACAAAAAATATGAGTATTATTTATAAGAAAAAAAAATCTAAAGTACACAATATAAATACAAAAGACATAACTACGTAAGTCATTATTAATATTTTATATAGGTAAAGTATACTTTTTATTTTGGTGTTTGACAAAAGTTTTAAAAATATCTCTAAATGTTATTTTGTTTCAATTTTGTCCTAAAAGTTTTCGATTTGCGTCGAATATACTTCTGGCGGCTAATTTTTTAAAAAATTTAATACCGATTCAACAATAATTTCATAAGAATAACCCTCAACACAGGTAAATCAAACATAATTTTCATACATTATTGTTAGATTGGTCTTAAATTTTTTGAAAATTTAGCTGTCAAGGGTATATTTGATGCAAATCAAAATTTTTGGGACAAAATTCAAACAAAATAAAATTTAGGAGTATTTTTTAAACTTTTGTCAAATTTCAGTGACAAAATATATTTTATCTTTTATATAATAATATAAATATCATATATATTAATATTAAAAACAAATGAATTTTCTTAAAAATGGATATAGAGATGTTTATATAAAATATAATTTAAAAGATACAAAGACTTAAAGGTATGATATTAATTTTGTTAAGTGAAAAATATTAGTAAGTTAAATAATTGAGACGTAAATCAATCACATAATAAAAAATAATACATATAAAATTATTAACTTATACAATATTTTATATTTTTTTAAACACATATTTTATATATAAATATAATTTTTTTAAATTTTTTTAAACACATATCTCATAATCCTGTATGTAATTAACTTAATTAATAATTTTTATTATTATTTTTCACCAACAAAATATCAGTTTATATTACTTATATATTTTTTCAATACAAATAAGTAAATAGATATTTGTACTATTATGTTTATTATCCTAAATGAAAACTTAAGTTTTGTTTATTTCGTATGTTAAATAATATTATAATATCTTGTATCTTAAATTTATTAATTCACCCATTAATAAGAGAAAATTTATACAATAAATTATATATTATAAAGATTAAATGATTTATAGATAAATTCACTATATGATCGTTACAAAAAATAAAAAAAATTATTTATCATATATAATAATCATTGATATATGTGATGTCATGTATATATTAGGATAATGTTTTAATATGTCCATGATTATTATTTTTTTACTTTTTTATTATATTAATAAATAATATTTAAAATTAAATGAGAAAAAAAATAATTAAAAAATTTTTTTATTTGAATTACAAAAGATTGTTTGTAAGAATATTCAACTTTTATATATATTAAATGTTATAATATTTAATAATATATTTATTATAATAATAACTTAAAATATTAATTTAAGATAGGCTTAAGCCTAAAAAAACCCACAAACAAGTAAGATAAATCTAAACTCATTATTAAGATCACAAATATGATGTATCCTCTCAAATTGGATTATATTAAATCTTCGTTCTTAGTTGGGGATGTTAATGGGTACTTGTGGGGCATAACAGATCTCTTTTTCTCCTTCACTTCTGTTTAAAAAATAATCTCTCTTGTACTCTTTTCATTTTTGTTGTAAATTCTCATTTAATTATCCCCTTAAAAAATGCAGCAAATATGTATTGATATTCTTTAAAAATTTTAAAAAAAAAATACATAATATAATAATCATAAAATAATTAATTAAATATAATCCATCATAGTTTATAACATATTTATTATAAAAAATAATATTTTAAAAAAAATAAAAAATCTTAAGAGACAGTTATTTTCTTAACCAAATTAATTATTTATTTATTATATTTAATTAGAATAAGTAACAAATTGTTTATTTTATTATGTACTTTATAAATTAATGAATCAAAATAATTAATATAATGAATTACAATTAATTAATTAATATAAATTATAATAAATTATGTAATATTTAAATATATAATTATATTAGTTAGTTGATATAATTAATTTATTATAAAAAATTATATTCAATAAATTAAAAAATATTTTCAAAAATATTCTATGCCAGTTGTATCATTAAGTGCAGAAATTCAATTTTTATATAATAGAACAGATTTCAAATAGAGCATATAATTCTCTTTAAAGTTTTGAAATTGTGTTTTGTTAATGGATGAAATTGTCATAGACATAATCTTTTGTGAATAATTCGGTACTTTATTTTCGTAGCTTATGTTATCTTAATTCTCTGTCATAGACATAATCTTTTGTGAATAATTCGGTACTTTATTTTCGTTGCTTATGTTATCTTAATTCTCAACTCTGCGTACAGATTTGATATCTATTTTGCATATATTGAGAAAATTAACGTTTTATATTTGGCGATTTCTTTTTCTTATTTGCGTTTTGTTTCATTTTATTGAGCGCAGAAGAGAGGTTTGTGTTTCTTTTCTTGCTGCTTGTTGCCAACTTGCATTGCTTGAATGAAACCCCAAGAAGTGATCGAGAAGCCAATGTACATATACGTGATAATAGATACTCAATGGAAGGATATTAATGTAAAATCCCCATATTACTCATGATTGTTGTGGAAATGTTCCTGCCAATTGAAGGGCTTTTTTTTTTCCCCTTGCCACTTATGCTTTTGTCTTTGAAGTTGATGTAGTCTTTGTTTGGGACTCGAACTTTTGTTTGAAAAGCTGAGTAAAGGAAAATCAAAGGGGGAAAAGGTTTGCCAAAAAAGCTCAATTCTTATTAAAATATACGAATATTCATGAATAACAGTTAAATTATTCTATGTTGTTGACTGACGTTAACTACTAAAAAAGAAATGAAAGACAGGAAGAGTTATCGGGAAAAGAATTCTTATTGGCCTTAATGATTGCTCCCCAAGAAATGAGAAGGATGGTATGTGTTAGGCAGGTGTTTAGCTCGTGGTTCAGAGAATAAGACTTTCAATTGGTTATAACTCAATAGAATAAATTATTAAAATTTTATTCAAAAAATTTTGATACTCAAAAAATAGAGGCTTGCCACACATACAAGTCTTTTTTTTGGCTTACAAACTATACAAATTGGCCCAAGTCCAAGATAAAAACACGCGCACCACTCCTTTAGAATTGAGCGTCTAATGCATACGCCTTAATCATTCTTAATCATTCTTTGCGTTTTTTCACAACACATTCATTATGCTGCACTCTTCCTCTTCTTCTTCAATTAAAATGCAAGTCAAAATTCAAGCGACATTCAAAACAAATGAAGAAATGTTCTAACTCTTCGCAAAGAGTAGAAGAAATCAAGAAGAAAAGATATAAATCTCCATAAAAAAAATTACCAGAAAAACGAAGAAACATTATTCAAGGTACTGTTTTACTGTTCTTCTAGGTTTTTATTTCTAGATTGTCTCTACCATGTGCCTCATCCTTAACCAGCAAAACATTAAAAGATTTCAAGAAGAAATATACTGTCTCCCATCTGATATTGGGTATATTTCTTAAATTCTTTGGGTGTATTTCTATAATCCTTTGGGTGTATTTCTGAAGTTCCATTATTTTCAAAACAATTTCAAAGTTTGATTTCAGATACCATAAAAATCGAAAAAAAACCGAAGAAGATCGAAGGCAAAGAGAGAACTCACGAAGGAGATCGAACAAATTTGGCAAGAAACTCAAAAAAAGAAATGAATTCTTTTGAAAAATGGAAGTTAATATATTCACGTGTTAATTGATTTGGATTAATTTAAAAGTCTGTTAAAGAGGCATGTAACATAAACAGCGCATTTAGAATGTTTTATTCTCTCCAGACTTGTAAAGCTTGTAAGCGCAAAACACTTGTATATAGAGATTAATCCGAAAAAATAATATTAAACAATGCAAAAGATAAATGAATTTTTAAAGAAATTGTTAAATTTGATAAAAATGATTAAACATTAACTAAATCCGTTTTCATTAATAGAAAATGTTGAACTGACTAATGAAAAAGTTTAGAAGGCACGTTGATTAGTACATAACAATTATGTGGTATTTTAAATATTTTGTAAAATTTTGATATGAATATCCTTTTTTTTTTTTATGGTCTTCCTAATCTTCTTTATTTTTTTTTATTCTTCTATCATCTCCACCACCTTTCACCTCCCACCTCTATGTCCTTGCCATCTCACCATCACCACTATTAATCGATAAACACAAGATAAATATACGGTGAAAATTCAGGTGCAGTTGACTTTATGTGAAGTTGATAGTTGAGAGTTGTTAGATAAAAATTTAGTCAAATTAGTCAAATCATCTAACAGCTCTCAATTATCAATTTCACGTGAAGTTGATTGCACCTGACCACCTAAATATATTTAAGAGGGGAGGTTGAATTGAATATTAATGACATTTAAAACTTTGAAAAGATAGCTGAAAAGTCAAATTGTGAAAATATAACATGCGAACAAAGGTGACCTACTTCTATTTTTCGTGGATTTATACTTCAAGCATTTAAACCACCTACTTAATATTTTCTGTACCACTTATATATAAAATAAATAAAAGCTTAAATGCGAGTGGTTTCGTACTAGAACCTTTTTTATGGCTGAACAAGTTTCCAAGCATTTAGAACGAGCAAATTTTTTACACCACTTTTAAAAAATAAATAGTAAGAAATGTAAAGAATTTAAGGGTCAGAAAGATGTGCAAGGACGATATATTCGGGTTTGGTGTAATTTTTTTACCTACGTCGAGTCATGATATATTCTAGTTTGGTATAACTTTTTTACCTACGTCTAGTCCTCCCCACCAAGGTGCATAAATTTTTACTATATCACCAAGCTTATAGGGTGCTTGATAAACTGCTACAAGATAGAGCACTTGATGAACATCTTACTTTATATAATCATCATTTTGATTATGCCACTCTACTTAGAGACTCATTCTCTAGGAACTCGAAGAAATACCAACTTCGAGTGTTTTCTCTTGAGTGCTTAACGATCTTAGGTATCCTTATCTACTACAGTGTTTAGCAAGTCTCACCACTTAGAGAAAATAACATCTAAGTCTCTCAACACACAAGAAGAGCTACAAACTCTTCTTTTACAATATGTGATAGTGAATTTTAGAAATAATAAGCTCTCAAAAGAGTATATGGTTACAAATGAATCACTATGAATAATCTCAAAATATCTATCAAATGTTTGGAAAAAACACTTTAAAAACTTATAAATTTTGATTACAATGAAAGCTTATAGCATGAAAGAAAATTGTGTACTGAAAAAAAAGAACAATACTTCTATTTATAGGCTTTCATGCACCCATGAATGTTAGGAGCGAGTAGAGAGAGCAAATGATTCGAAAATATACATTATTTGTAGGATCTTGTGTCCACAATTGTAACATTTCGTACTTTTAAAAATTTAAATATGAATAAATTATAATATATTTTATCAGTTTGAGTTTTTTATTCATAGAAATTATTTTATTAAAAGTACCATGATACTTTCAGCTCAAGTTAATGATTATTTTTATAATATTTTGTTGTAATTGAATACTTTCCATAATTGAAATTAAAATTTCAGTGATTAAAAACTAATGAAGAGTTGCACCATTTAATTGAGTAATTGATATTTTAGGTTTAAATTGTATTTTATAAAATGCAAATAATATATTTACATTAAAATATAAATAAAAAATAATTATTTGAACTTATTAGTATGTTGATAAATAAAATTTTATAATATTATATCTTAATCCTAAATTATTCTTTTATCCTAAAAATTTTGTAAAAATTATTATATTACTCGTATATATTTTACTCTAATTCTAACCCTAAGTTTCTTATTTTTACACACACTATTTTCTTTTCTCACCACACACGTACCCTCACACTTATCACTCCCTCAACGTACACACTCACTCATTATCTTTCCACTACTCACTCACGCACAAAATATATCACATAAAGAGACAGAGAGGGATCGAGAGAGGAGAAGAAGCAGAGAAGGAGAACTCAAAAGAGATAAGGAGCAGGGAAAGAGGAAGAAGGTAGTGATGGCTAAGGGGGAAGCCGTCGTTGTTGTCACCCAACGCAGAGGGAGAGAGTTGAATCTATTGCTGCCGCACATGGAGAGAGGAGGGGAGAGAGAGAATCAAAAGAAGAAGGAGGCGTTGCTTCTTTTTCATCGCCAAAGTCTCCAATGTGGCTGCTACTATAGTCACCGTCGCTGCTACGGAAGGCTCCATCGTTGCTACTGCATGTGAGAGAAAGAACGAGAGAGCTTCAACGAGAGGGAAGGAGTTACAAAGAAGAGAGAAATGTGATGAAGGAGGAATCGTTCTAGTACCATTGTTGCGACTGTTACCGTGCTCCCGGCCGCTGGAAAATGGCGTTGTTGTCACCGGAAGCCAATGCCGAAGTTGCTACTGCTCCTTATTCCTCCCTAATTTTTGTAAGTTGTTCTTGCTCTAAAAATTTCATTGCTATTGTTTTGTTGTCCCTTGTTGAAGATTTTGAGGTGTCAACGTCTTAGAGAGTCATCTGTGTTACTGGTATTGCTGCTACTACTAGTTCTGATACTACTACCTTGTTCCGGTCTAGTCTTTTTCCTGGTTCTTCCCCATTTACACGTTCTATTCTATCACCATTTTATTTGCTATGTTCTTGGTCTAATTTAATTTTAGTCTCTACACTGCCTTTGAATTTCCAAAATTGTTCGTTTTATCCAATTTGAATTCATCATTTTTGTTTACTGCCGTGGTCGCCTCGTGTAGCTACTGTTCTGCCAAAGTTGTTGTGAATGTTACTGATGTTGAATAATGGAGAATGATGAAGCTGCTGCGTTGTTGGCGTAGTCCATCCAGCCACCACCTCCATGGTTTCGTCTCCAATTTCTTCTAATTTCAACAAATCGAGGTAGGGAATGCGTTTTAAAATTAAAGATTTTAATTTAAGAATGCTTATAAAGTTTATTAAATAATTGCAAATAAGATTAGTTGTTGTGAGTAATTGATTGATAAGATTGATTCGCTATGAATGTGCTTGGATTTGTTGATTTTATGGTATTGGTTGAATATGTGTAAATTGTGACTTGTTTGATGAGTGCTTATTGGAATTGGGACTAATGTTGCTGAAAATTTTGATTTATTTAGCGTTATTGAATTAATTATTAAAAAGGGTGTTTGAGTTGGATGTTTATTGTTATTAATTAAATTTTTTATTTGTAATATGCATTTAAGAATAATGAAAGATGATAAAAAGTTAAGTATGCCTAGGTGTTAAGGTCTAATGAATGTGTTAGAGTTGGAATGATTAATAGGATATTGAGAATTGAGGATTGAGATATGAAGTGGATGAAATTTAAGTTGAAATAAGTAAATGAAGTAGGTTTGAATTTGGTTGAGTGTGAATATGTGAATTGAGTTAGTTTGAGGTCCTTTTGATGTGTTAAAACTGATTTGGCTTGTGAACAATTGAAAGATTTGGTAAATGTGTGTTTTTGGCAAAAGTTAATTTTTGGCCAACTTCGGTGGGCCATAACTCAATCTTCGAAGTTGAAAACTTTTCAAAATTAGATTTTTTTGAAAACTCATATATTGATCTTTCGAATGGTTCAAGAATGGTTGAGAAATGAATTTTGTGGAAAAAGATACGAAGGTTTGAATTTGGGGCGGAAAAACTAATTTTTCCACCATATTAGCTTTTTCAAGTTCTGATATGGGTTGCGTACACGAGCACTGTTGTGCGTACGCAAAAGTTGGCCTCGGTCCAACACCCTTGTGTACGTGAACATGGGCTCCGTACGCGAATTTGCCAAAATGACACTCCTGCATATGCAGACATGGTGATGTATATGCGAATTTGTCAAAAAGATGCTCATGCGTACATGACGCAAGTCATGCATATGCGAGCAAACCTCACTGCCCAACCCTTCCGCGTACGTGAGTTTGAAAAATTTGCTCTCACGCGAGCATGTGCATGCGCACGCGACCACCCTGTTTTTCTCAAAAGTGAAATTTTTAAGTTCTCAACCATTCCTCGAGCCCTCTAAACCTTTATAACCCCTGATAAGAGTATAAAGCTGGTGTAATTAAGGATGGAAGAGTTAAGGACCCAATCTAAAGAGTTGACTTAGTGAAATTAAGAAAAATGAATAAGACGTGAAGTGATGCGTGATGAGGATGAATGTGATGATGAGTAATGATTGATTATGAGGATGAATGATGGTGATGAATGAGATTAATTAAGATTGAATATGAATTGAGATGAGATTGAAGAGGAGATTGTTAATGAGGTTGATCTTGAACATGATTCTGATTTTGTTACACCTGCCTAGCTAGATGCAGTGGCACTAATCCACTTGCTCTAGGTTTAGTTTGAGTTTCCTAGGATAGATACAGTGGTTTGCCCCTACTTGATCCCGGTCGAGAATGATATGAGATTTGAAAAATTATCTGAGTTTTGGATTTTCCTAGGTAGATGTGGTGGGTCGGCTCCACTTGCTCCAGGTTGAGATTTGAGATTCTTTTGACCTTTTGATGCAAGTTGTGACCGGGCACTTAAACTCTCCAGATTCTCCCGATGAGATGATAATTGATTGATGAATGATTATGATTATATGAATAGACTCTTGGGGATGCGTGCTTAGGGACTGTCCAGGGTTCGCTACCAGACATGTCGGGTTAGATTGATAACTGACAGATGAGACTTATCGACCATAGGGCAGGTGATGAGTCCATATTTGATGATGATTTTGGCTTGAATTGGATGGATTTCATCACATAAACTACACTTAAGCACCAAAATAGCATACTATTGTTAATTCTCTCTAGATTGGACCTAAATGTGAAAACATGCATTTTTGCACTTAAATTGATAATTTTAATCCCACTTTTATTCCATTCGATGTCGTGATATATTTTGTTAAGTGATTTTAGATCTTAGAAGCAAGAATGGCTAGGCAAAAGTGGAAGGAAGCATGCAAAATGGGAGATTTCATGATGAAAACAAAGGAGAAGTACACATTGAAGTGTGCATGGAAAAATCAGCAAGTGTGCATACGTAAAAGTTCCAGGACATGACTTCATTAAAAAATCACGTGACTCGTGAATTTGGGGCTCTCTTGGCGCAACTTTTGGAGTTGCTAAAGCCAATTTGAAGGCTATATCAAGGGAAAATGAACATACACTTGGAGAGAGCTCAATTTTACATTAGAACAGCACATTAGGAGTAGTAATAGAGTAGTATAGGAAATGCTCTCTTAGGATTTTTAATTAGGTTTCATTGTAGAATTTTATAGTTCCAATTTTGGTCTTGGATCTTGCTCATCTCTTTTATAAGTACTCTTTAATTTCTCTTTAATTATATCACATTTACTCTTATATTCTTATGGTTATAGTTATTTTGTTAGTATATACAATTTTGATTCTTTGAATCTTTTGTTGATGAATTTGGTATTTTATGTCTTGGAGGTTGTGCACTTCCCTCCTTAACATCAAATTCAATCTTCTTGGAGGGGTTATCTTCAATTCTATGCTCCCATGGAGGTTTCGCATCTCCTAAATCTTCAACCACTTATTCCTTTTCTTTAACAAGCATAGGTTCCTCCAATTGTTCTAACACAAAGCATTCCTCCTTTTTCACTGGATTCCAATCTTTCCTTCATGCTAGGCTCTTCATTTGATTCCCCACATGTGGCCATGGGAGTCCCTTGAGTGTTCAAACATCGGGAGGCTAATCGGTTCACCACCTCTATCAAGGCAGCTGTGGATTCTAATACCTCCCTCTTCATCTCTTCTTGCCTTTGAAGGGATAAAGTGAGAGAATCATCCATTAGGGCTTGGTGTGGATAGGAGGGTTCATCATTTTGGAGGAAAGGTTCATGATAGGAAGGTGGTTCTTCTTGGTAAGGGTATGGAGGTGATTCTTGGGAGTAATTGTGATGGAATTGTGGTAGTTCTTCTATGTATGGTTCATATGACTCATTAGGTGGTTGGTATGGTGGATACGGATGAGGGTCATATGGAGGTGCTTGGTAAAAAGAGGCTTGTGAGTATGGTTGAGGATTATGTTAAGGATGAGGCTCATAAGCATGTGGTGGTGGTTGTTGACATGTGCAACAAGGACTACCACATCCATTATATTGATATGCATAAGGAGTGGAATTATACCTATACGAAACCGGAGGAGGTTGTTGCCAAGAAGGTTGTCCATATGCTTGAGACTCCTCCCAACTTTGATTGTTCCATCCTTGATACATATCTTCATTGTATTTTCCATTTCCTACAACATAGTTGGTACCAAACTCAGCCAAAAGGATGAGAGTTCATGATAGCAAAAACAAAAACAAGGAGATAAAACCTAACTACTAAATCAAACAAGCAAACTAGCAAAAGAGCAAACTATTCACAATATTCACATATATACAATAACCAATAACAAGCGCACATTTGCAATTCCCTGGCAACGGCTCCATTTTGATGAATGGATTTTTGTGTGGTATAGATTTTCACTAATGAAATCTCGTTGCAATTATAGTTTCTAAACCAACAATAATCCTTTCATACAAATTTTTTTTTGTCACAAGTACAAACCCCTAATAATCCTAATAACCAAAGTATTTAAACCTCGGATCGTTCTTCCTAGGAATTGCAACAAAGTATTCTTGTTATTGGTTATGAAGTATGTTTGGGGTTTTTGAGATAATAGACGAGAAATATAAATGACAAAGGGAATAAACTAACAACTAACAAAGCTCTTGGCAAGGTATAAGAACTAGAAGTCCTATCCTAGCTATCCTTATCAATTGCGATGAGAATTGTTCATTGCTCCCACCTAGTTGACCTCTAACCATGGAAGAAAGTCAAGTGGATGGATTAACTTGAGTTTGCAAGTCCTAGCCAACTCCCAAGGGAAAGACTAGCTTTAGTGGCATTCAAGTCAATTAGCAATCTCTAATTATCAATCAATAAGAGAGTTTGATAACTCAAGTGTCACTAATTACGCTACCTAGGCCAAGAGGAACAAGATCTAATTCATAACTAAAAGAGGCATTTCATCAAGCACATAGAAGGCAATAAAGGTAAACAACATGAATTTCAAGAATTAAAGGAATCTACAACTACAAAAGCAAGAGATTAACAATAGAAAGGCAAAACAATTATGAAACAACAAAGAACTTACCAATTGCATTGAGAAGAAATATAGATCTACAAGAGAATTCATAAAGCAAAAGGAAAATTGAAGCAAGAGAAGAAGTAGATCTAGATCTAAGAGATTAACCTACACCTAATCCTAATTCAAGAGAGAAGAGAGAGCTTTTCTCTCTAGAAACTAACTCTAACTACTTCTCTAACTAAACTATGTCATAATGTGTGAAGTGATTCTAATGTGTTGACTCCCCCTTGAATTATGCCTTAAATAGCCTCAGAAATAAGTTGGATCTGGGCCTGGGAAGCCCAGAATTTACCCCTAGTGTTTTGCCTTTAAGTGAGTCACGTGCGAGTATCGACGCGTACGCAGCATGTACGCGTACGCGTCTCTAGAGTTTCACGATCCACGCGTATGCATCTAGTGCGCGCGCGCGTCCATGGGCGCATCCCAAATCCTTGATTTTCCATGATTTCTCCTCTTGCATGCTTTTCCTCTTCATCCCTTTGATCCATTCCTAACCTTCCCAATCTGAATTCACTAACAAACATATCAAGGCATCTAGTGAAATCAAAAGTGAATTAAATTTAGCTAATTAAGGCTTGAAAAGTATGTTTTCACACTTAAGAACAAATTAGGAGACAATCATGAAACCATGCTATTTCATTGAATAAATGTGGGTAAGAGGTCATAAAATCCTCCAAATTAAGCACACGATAAACCCTAAAAATGGGGTTTATTAGTGGCATGGTCCACCTCCAAGGTCCACCGACGATATGACGGTGACTGCTCCTCTCCCTCTATGTTGCGCTCTCTCCGCCTCTCCTCTACGAGGACAACGACGACGGCGACAGCGGCATCTAACCTCACCGGCGCCGTCACCTCTCTCTCTCTCCTCCTCTCTTTCTCCCTCTTCGTGCTTCCCTTCTTCCTCTTTTCTCCTCCGCTGTTGCTGTGTGTGTTTTGTGTATGTTGAGTTTGTTGAAGGAGGAGGATAGCGGCTAGGGTTTTGGGAAGTAGGGGGAGTGTGTTTGAGTGTAATTAGGGTTAGGGTTAGAGTTTCAATTTGAAAATTTTGGGATTAATTTGGGTTTGTGTTAATTTTAATCAAATTAGGATATAGAGTATTAATTTGAAATCTAATTAAGCCCTAAAATTTACCTTAAAAATATCATTTGTTATATCAAATTACTAATTAGTTTTCAATCAGAACTCTAATTAAAAATATAAGATAATATATTTAATTTCCTTTATTCATAAATCTTAAAGTATTAAATTACAAAAATATTAATTATTTAAACCAAATCATATAAAATTCTTATTATTTTATGACTATTAAGTTTTATAATTTAGATATAGAATATTATTCAATAATTATAAAATTAGATAAAATTTTAATTTAAATAATCAAAATTTCATTATTTTTAAATTTTTAAAATTTTAAATTATAATAGAAAAACACTCAATAATTATAAAGTTGGTTAAAAATTCTAATTTAATTATCAAAACTTAATTTAATTACTTTTAATAAAATAATTTCTGAAATTAAAATCTTTAACGAATAACTTAAATTGAAATTGACTCTTAATCAAATTTTCAAAAGTTTTGGGTGTACATTAGGCCTAATGTTATTTATTCCCATTAATTTTTCGACAATAATAGAATTCTTTATAGAATGTCAAGAGACAGTTACTTCTCTTGCCTAATAATGACCTGATACTCTTACTGATTGAGATATATGCATCCTTAATGTGATATTAGACCATCTCCAGTAGGAAACTCATCCCAGTTCCTGTTTATGGTCCACCTGTCATAAAAAGTAACTCTACATCAGCTTTTGCGTCATAAACAGTAAATAGGAACTCAAAACATCTCTCTCTTCTCCATTAGGAGGAACTAACTTTAGTCCCTATTGTGGTCCCATTTAATTAATTAATTAAAATACTTAAAATTAATTTAATTAATTTTTTTAATAATGTAATTTAAATTTATAAATTTATAAATAATTCACTATTAAAAGATATTAATATTAATTAATATCATATATAATAATAATAATACACAATATATAATTCGGGATTACACTATTTGTAAAATTACTTAATACAAAGAAAAACATAATTAAGCTTTATAGTTGACGACAAGCATTGTGAAATTGCCATATGTGTTCAATCAAGCCCTCTTTCAATTGTCTATGTTGCTGCCTATTTCGAAGTTGGACATTTCTTTGGAGAAATTGATGGTATGGTGTGAAATCTTCTTCTCCTAAATTAATATAATAATATAAATATAAATAATATTTAATATTAATTATGATATAAATAATTAATATAAATTATTAATTAAATAAATATTTAATTATTTAATTTATTTAATTATTATAATTATTATTAAATTAATTATTTAATTAATTATTATTTAATTATTTAATATAATTATTTAATTTATTAACATTTTTATAATTATTTATTTTTTAAATAATTTGCCATTTGGCAAGTTATCATTGGATGTATAGAGTCCCCATTCAGAGGGACTCCTCTTCTTGGCCCCGTGAAGGAATTGCATTCCTTTTCACTCCAACGCTTCAAAGTCCTTATGTGTCAGAGGAGGGACTCCACTTTTATACCATTAGAGTTGCTCTTAGGATCTTCCCTAATAACCTCTCTTACTTTTATATTTTCTAATTTTATTCTTTTATTATATCTTCTAAGATCCATTCTTTAGGAATTTTTTGTAATAACTCGTCATGTTGGAATTTTTTGAAATTTTGAATTATAGACCTTTGAGATAGCATGAATAATAATTATTTCATCTTTTGATGATTCTTTTTAGCTCTAAAGTTGTCATTTACTCTCATAATTTTATAACATATTCTATAAATTACTTCAAAAGAATTATATTTTTTTTAATAATATTTTTTGGAGTCTTAATATATAATTTAAGAGTTTCGAAGGTATATTTATTTTTCAAAAATACCAAACCATCATGAGAATCACTTTCTAATAGAGTAATTAAAGAATCTTTAAATTTTTTAAATTTTGTATCTCATAGGAGTATAGGACCATTAATTGGAGACATTGATTCCTAATCTAAAATTGGATTTAGCTGCTACCTAGATTAGCTTCGTATGGATAAAATTATAATCCTTTTTTTGGTATTCTCTTAACTTTCTTTTTTCTAATATATTTATAATATTATTATTACTTATTTCTTAGATAGTTGTATTTCAACATGTGTATATTGTTATTTTTTTGTTCTCAAAAGACCTGTCTTTTACAAACCTCATTTTTACTTATGATTGATACAGACCAATTATGACACTTTTTTGCTAACTTTAACTCACTTATAAAGTCTTTAACAACCGAGACATTGTCCTTTATCAAAGATTCATGTTACGAGTCTATCTTAATTTACCAATGATTTTATTGCCGTTGTATAAGACTTACTACCAGGATCACTATCTGATCAACGTATAAATGACTCTCACCGCTATAATATTTTTGAAAATTAAAGCATTTCTGATATAGGCCAAAAAACTTTAGAAAATATTATCATAAATTTTAGTAACAGTTCAGTAGTAAAAGTATCTTAATAATGTAATTCTAAACTTTCACTTGGCTTTAATACCAACTATTTTCATAATTTTTCAAGCGTGCACACATACACAAAAAATAATTATAAGTACTAATAGAGAATCGAGCTAATGATGTTAAGAAATACTAATACTTGCAGATAATACAAAGCTTCCAAAAAAGAAAGACTAATAAGAGAATTGGTGATACTTAAAGATAATACAAAATATAAGAAATTATAAGAGTGAACTCGTGTGTATATAATTAAAGGATATAAAAGAACAAAATTTTTTCGAATAAAAATTTAAAAATTAAGATATAATTATAGTGATTATTTTTTTGTATGTTTATAAAATTTATATTAGAGTATATTTTTTGTTTAATTATAATTTTATATATATTATTATATAAGGATTCAGTTATTTCTATTGAATTATGATGAAACCACCAGTAAACTAAATTAAAATAATTGGATCACCGATTTCACTTTTAGAATTTTGTAGAAAACACACCCACTAACAACTCAATACTCCCCTCCCCCTCCGACCGAAAGAAAGTATGCAAGACGTAGAAATATTTGGATTCCCTCCAACAATTGCTGTACCAAAATTTACTCTCCAACATTAGTTTTCCTAGTGTCATTGATCTTTTGATCAACTTGGGTAAACCTTGGGTTTTGATATTATATTTTTGGAAACATTTCAAGTGCACCAAGGAGTACCGGTGCACTAATTATTTTAACCGTTGATTTCAATTAATATATATTATATATATTTTTTATAATTTAGATCAACGGTTAAAACAACTGGAGCATCGGTACTCCCGGTGCACTTGAAATGCTTCCTATATTTTTATGGATCATATAACAATCATTTATCACAAAATGGTCATTATATTTACATGTACCCTAAACATTGTCTTCTGCTGATGAATCAGAAGCGGAGTCATCCACGGTGGAATTTGATGTAGTCTCCAATTGACTCCCAGTCTCACTGTCTGAATTTCCGCCTGCTCTTTCTTCATGAGGGTGCTTTAAGAACCAGTACATTATACTAGCTGTTAATGTAAGGATCATCTTTTGATTCACCTGAACATGTTTACAAAATTAACGGGGCAACGGTTATGCATTACATAAACTTTAAATTTAATTCTAAACCACATTATCAAATACTACTCCTTTATCATTTCCATAAAGAGTTTGTTTCAACAATTTATTTTATCGATCATCGGATCACGTAAAAGATTCTTTTATAGAAATTAAGTAATAAGTTCTTATATTTGAATACGTAGTATCTTCTGTCAAAAGGAAAAAAATACGTAGTAACAAAAATATTTCTTGCGTATTTTCAAATGTGAATTTCCCAATGTTTTTTTTTTTTTTGAAATAGAATTTCCCAATGTTATGTATATGAGAACAACGGTTTATAATGAATGTGGCAAAAAAATATCCTAGACCGTCGACTTTCATATAAAAAAAACTAACAACTTATAGAAAGAACTCATTTGATTTTCGAAGGAAAAAAAATATCAAAATATTCAAAGACTAAATTAATTATCGAATAAAATCTCAAGGACCAAATTTATAATAATCAAAGATCATATTGTTACATGACCTTTTTAAATTAGATAAGTCTAGTTTTATAACTAGTAATTAATGAAGGTAGAGAAGCAAATGAATACATTTAACAAGTTTCTCCATATCAGAGCTCTTTTTTTTAAAGGATAAATTTTGTTCGTCTTTTTTTTTTCTTTTATAAAAGGATAAAAGTCATAAAAGTTCTAATATCATGTATAAAATTATTCATCTCGAAAGCTTAATATGTCATGTAACAACACAAATAATTATATATCTAAGTATTTAAAAATGTCTCCATTCTTTTTAGAAAATTTAAAAACTATAAATTTATTTCTTTGAGAAAATCATATTTCTTCCTCTATACCATTCATTTACTTTTTTTATTCTTAAAGGATCAAGTTTATGCTTGTTTCAAGAAAGAACATGATCATACATGATGTTTTTAAAGTAAAAAAGTCTCAATTTAGTCTCTTAATTTCTATCCCATAATTGATAAAGTAAATTTGCTCAATTTTGTATCTAAGTTTTATAACTATAAATCAACCTTTTTGTCATTAGTGATAACGTATAATAACATTGCATTAAATTGCACTAAAGGTCATTTAATGGACTAAATTTAACATTTTTATTCAATTTCATTACGCCTACATCCTTTATAATAAATCACGTTTTGACACTAGTATTTTCTTAAAACTGAATACGCATTTTTTATTAATTAAAAAATAATTTAAAAACATAATTAATTAGTAATACTTATATTTTTATATGAATGTTAACTGCCAAAATTATTTAGTGTAAGAATAGTATTTTTCATCTTTATTTATATAAAATTTAAGAGACCAAATTAATATTTTTTATGGGGCTAAATTGATTTCAGCACGTTTATTATCATCTGAACTAGATTTTAAACTATCACGGTGAAAATTAACTACACACATAAACATTCTGTCAGATAGATTAATGACGAGATGAACATCTTATATTGACGATTATAAAACTCAAGAAAACCAATTGCATAAATTTAGGATTAAAACCAAACTGATTATCAAGTTAAAATTCATGACCAAATTGAGTCTTATTTATTTTTGTTGTTTTTATCTCATCTGATTAGTTTTATTATGTGACCTTGGTAAATGAAGAGGCTGGTGGAATTGTAGTAATAAAAATATAGATTCCGAACTACCTCAGTGATATCTTCAGGAAGCAGGAATATAGAACATCCAAGCTTTCTTGCAATACTGATGATGTAGGTGGCATTCATCTTTTTCTCCTGATCTGTGTAAGATAAACACGGGTAATCCAAGTATGAGACTATTATGTTCCCCTAAATTTTTGTTCAAAATAAACGCACACAAGTTTGCTAATGAAAGAGCAGATATGAATAATGGATTAATGATACATAAACCCATGCATGATGTTGGTGTCAACATTTTAACCATTCATTTTGTATGGAGATTGAAGAAACATGGTAGCTAAAATCTCAATCTAACTCTTAAAATCATCCAATATTATGATTTTAACTAAGTCAATTTTAACTAAAGTCAAACAATTTCATGTTTTACATACTTAATTTACTTTTTCTCTACCTAAAAAGTGTGAATGCCTTGAAAATCCGGAATTCTCGATGGAAGTATCAAATCTGCTACAAATCATGTTGGTAATCATGTAATTAACATGCAAACTGAAAAATTGAGAGTTAAAAGGAAACGAAAACATACCGGTGACTCCTTTTGTCACGAGACCCCAATTTACAGCTCTGGTCTGTACAGCACTAAGAAGCTCAAGGAAAAAAATTCCATCCGATAAACTTTTATCCTGAAATGAGAGTTAATTGCAACACACATTAATTAAAGTGATTGGGTTGTTTTGGTGTATAAATTATTTTTCTAATTTCAAACCCTAAACCTAAATCGTGCTGCTGCCAATCCATCAGATTGCAAAAAATTATTAAAACTCATCAATAAAAAACAATATGTCTTCTTGTGACTGCCAATCAATGCACTTATTGCTTTTCAAAACTCAACAAGGACTATTTAGAAGTTTACTCCATGTACCTTAAAACTACCCATTTGCCTTTGACTTCCCGAGCTGCTCACTTTGATGTTTGCCCATTGTAGAATATCAGCATCAGTAATTTCCTTCCCATAAGAGTGAAATCTCAAGTTCTTCAGAAGTTGTAGAATATTGTATCGCATCAATTGCCACAAATAAGCTGCAGAGAAGATTAATAATATTTTATTAGACTTTAAACATTTAGTGTTTGGATAGAAAAAACAGACATAGAAATTTATATAAAAAATTTCTGTAAGATAATTCTGCTCCATTTTCCTCATTCTTTCCAATTAAAAACTATAGTAATACAGTCTCTACCGTTTCTCATTCCATGCAAGATACAATCAACTGAGAAATCAGCAACGTACCTAGTATTAATTTTTTATATCCCTGCACAATGTCATTACCAGCAATGTTTACCAGCGAAAACTTAAGTTGTTTCCCTATTTTCACAACTTGGTTGCAGTTCTCGACTTTCTTAAATGGCATCTTAATAGGAGGCTTGTTGGCAATCTTCCAATTAACGATCCCAGGTGACACCTTATCAAGAGTCTCTAAGAGTACCCACCTGTAAATAAGCAGCACCCTCCGGCTTAAGAGATTAAAATCTCAGACAAAGATGAAGCAAATTTTGGGAGAAATCAACAATTGTTTTATCTGTTATGTGTGTAGAACCAATTTTAGTGCTAACTCACCCGTTTCTGACATCCTCAAAGACATTGTTGATGTATGTTGAAATGCCAAGGCTATTCATCCAGAGGCGAAAGGCTCTCTCTTCTCTTGAGTCCTGTGTATCATCTGGCAGTGCTTCAAGCAGCGAATTCTGTCTTGTTTGGGTGGAAAGTCCATTCCTATAAGAAGATAGATAATTCAGTTACCGTGAAGACTCTAGAAAAACAATATACTTAGGCAATCAAGTTCATATTCAATATTGGTGCACAAAGACACTAAACGACATGATGAGCAAGGGCGCTTTGTATTCCTATTTGTGAAGTAATCAAATTTGAACTTCGGGTGACAAGTTTAGAGGTTAATTGTGCCAAGAAATTAAGCTTCAAGAACAAACACCATAACTTTGGCTTTACAATCCGGAAGTTTCCAGGAGCAAATGCAAAGTGTAAGTTAGTAAGCCATGTTTGGAAAGTGTCTTAACACAAAAAATGGCAATCAAACCAAAACAAATAAAAGTTGTGTCTATCTTTGTCACCATTGTCCCCATTTTACAGGTGAATAGAAAATTGAGTAAATTTTAATTTGTTGGAGACATTTTGCCCATTTTGATGTGGATCTAATACAGGTCTGTGTCTCTGTCACAGGCCAAACAGAAGAATACGAGAGTCATGACAATATAGCCGGTCAACATAAGATTTGAAGCATTTTGAACTTCTGATATATCGCTTAAGAGAAAGAATAGTATCACCTGTGCTGGAAAATATGTGCAACAAAGGCAAGGTTAAGATTTGGGGAACCTTCCACTATATCTCTTGCAGTCAAGTATCGTTTGCAACCCATCTTATCTGCATGTTCAAGCACTAACTTTGCTCTTTCGAAAGGATTTTTAACTGCCAATGTGGAAGGATTTGTGTATTCAGGTGCAAGAACATTTAGAAGATGAGCATAAGCCTCAGCATCCTGCAAGGGAATATCAATATATGTTCAAATGCCTATTACACAACTTTTGTATTTCCACTTTATTGTTTGAACCCTAATAAAGAAACCAAAAATCAAGAATTGATAATTGTTAGATCCTTATTTATTAAATAATTTATAACGTAAATGTTTCATTCTGTACTATTTAATATCGTCTGGAGAACAAAATAAATGTTTAATGGTGTTTTATTAACATGTAAGAACAGCATATGTTAACCAATAAAAGTTAAGAGAAGTCATAGATGTTATTATAGAGATTTGATTTGATTTGATAAATGTTTTATCACTTTAACTAATCTAAGACCACTGGTTAAGTACCAAAGTATTTATCACCTTAACTAATCCCAAATTGGTATACTTCAGTGACGCTAAAACTTATGGTGGAAAGAAAATAGTTTTTAAGCATCCCCCAACCAAAGGAAAGCATGACTAGATTGTGATTTCAAAAATTACTAGTTACCTTAACATCAGAGGAGAAATTTGTGACAATCTTCTTGTACCCTGCTTTCTTCAAATGGAAATTCATCCACCTTAACAAGATCTTTTCTGGTGGAAGATTCATCAGCTCTTCCATTTCCTGTTGATTTATGGTGGTTACGATGCCATAAAATTAAAGTTAACACTTTTATACTATTTAACAACGCTTTTTAATTTAAAAAACTAAAAGAAAATGTATTACCAAGATGTAAAAAAAAAAAAGTGTGACTTTAATTTTAACAATACGTGCATAGTCATCGCCATAGGCACCATAGACGCTACCATGAGTATTACCTTACTATCATCGACCAGCTCCACAAGCTGAGGAGTTTTCTTTAGGTTCAGGTCTGCCAATAATTGTATCTGTTTAGCAGTTAGCACACCGACACCAATAAGAATCTCAAAAATCAGAGGTTATGAGTAACATTCTAGTGATCATTTTACCTTAATAATCTGCGAAATCAATCCAAGCACCAGATGACGCTGAAACGAAACAAAAATTAAGTTAAATAGAAAGAATATCCCAACAGTAAAACAGAAGATGGAATTATCTAGTCCTCTTATTTGAACATTTGAGCTCATAATTTGGCTGAAACGATGCTGCTTTGAAGCTTGAGCTATGATTAAACACAATCAAGCAAGTGTATACTAAAGGCTTTGATTTTGAACATAATCTATTAAGTTATTCCAAAAAATTACATGTCAATGATAATGCTACCTTCATATGTGAAAACTAGAAAGGTATACAATTCAAACATACCCTTCCTTCGATTAAGTCTTGAGTGCCAATGTTGACTACAGTACATCCTATTGCTTTAGCAGAGTTGAGACAAAGCGTGTGGTTTTCATTTCTTTCCCATGGATTAAGTAATCTTTTGGTATTGATTGTGCGTTCATCAATCGTCCCCGGAACTGCCACATTAATAAGCTTACTGCAATAAATGTTAATTTGCATTAGCAACCAAAGCAGAAAGTAAAATGTAAGATACGGAAGAAAGTAAGCTTATACTACCAAAGAAGAACACCATCTTTCGCAATTTCAAAGAGGTCATTGGTGGAAGGATCTATAGGAAGGTATTTTTTGAGGAACTCATCTCCTCCAAGAAGATAGTTATTTATATGTGCAACATATGATGCCTTCTCAGATTCACTTATTGTGTGAAGTAATGTGGTGGTAGCAGCCTTCAGGAATGCTGAGGAGTTCTTCGCAGTACTTCCAGTTCTTGAACTTGCAAAAGTTTGTAGTTTTAAGTAAACCTGCCATCATTATAACACTATCATCTGTTATCACTCAAACAAAACTTTGTCGCAGCCATGCTAATGTGTACTAAGCCTCATTTGAGGTTAATTTTGGTGTACCATATAAAGTTTTTACACGGTAATCCTATATGTGTTTATATATATATTTATGTATAAACATATATGTAGTGTAATTTATTTTCAATGCGCTATTTATATTCTAACATGTAAATATGGTTACAGTTCTCTCATTTTCTTTTGTTGGTGCATTTTCGGTTTTCAATTTATAACTCCAGTTTTAGAATCTTTGTGCATTGAAAGTCAAACTAACTCTAAGACTCTTCTAAGTGAGTTTCTAATAAAGGGACTGAATCCTCTCTAGTGGAAAAAAAATTGGATGGTATCCAGTAAAAGATGTCACCTTTTATTGCATTCTCTCTCTCATTTATTTCTAGTCCCACTTACAAAATTAAAGGTGGGAGATTACACTTTATTCCCTCTAGTGACAAAAAAAAATGGAGAGGATCCATTTCCTAATAAATGATCTTATTTAAGTAATTGTTTTAAAATATCTTTTGAAAAAATAAAAATAATTTAATGTTTGAATATTACATGTAAAAATATATTTTTTTTATTTATCAAATAGATCTAGATACAATAATATAAACATATTTTTTCTTTATTTATTAGATTAAAATATCTTTTTTTAAGTATAAAAAACTTTTTTTTTTTAAATCTTTTTGATTTTTCATGTGAATTCAGTTTCTTTAATTTCTTACATTTTCTGAGTCTCCCAATTCCGAGACATACAAAAATGAACGGATATGAAAGATTGGGAGAGATCAGGAAAATGATAGAACTAAAACGCGATCTGTTGTGTGGATATAGTTCTTCTAATAAAAAATAAATAAATAAAGGATTTTATACTTGAAAGGATTACACTGAATCCAGTTCAATAATAACAAGATACCTTGAGAAACAACTCAAAGTCGACATCATCGTCAGTGTTGGGATACAAATTGTTGAGGTAAGATGCTCTCTCTTCCTCACTTAGATTTTCTCCCACAACTTTCATCCTTGACATCTTGGACGCTAAGTCGCCAATAGTGAGCCTCCCATTCTCCCTCCGCATGCTTACAAACTGCCCCCACATCCACAAACAATCATTAGAAAATAATCAATGATGCGATGAAGAAAGCGATACTCAAAAACATTTACAACAAAGCATGAAAACTTACTTGGGATTTTAAGCTGCGAAGCTCCACCTGAGTGAACTGGTTTTGGAGCCATGGATCTGAAACAAGAATGCCCCAATGACTAGACATGTTATTTATTTATTTATTTGAATTAGTTTCTTTTGGTTCTCCTGTTTTATGATCCTTCCTAATGCAAAAGAATTATAGGGGCGATGAGAGATCAGAACTCGGAAGAAAAAGCAGCCTATGTATCTGATCTATTTTTTCTCTTACTAGCTTTCGCTTTCCCTTTACCATTTCTCTTAATATCCATTAAGCTTATTAAAAAGTAGGAACGGGTAGGAGAGTGTGTTAGAAAAGAAGGCAGAAGAAGAACAAACACTTTGGGACAGGGAAGAGCTGTCACATTTCAAAGTTGTTTAGGAGAGAGAGAGAAAATTCAAATTATTGCAACAGGGTCCTTGTACACTAAGTCCTAACTTCTAAGTTCCTTGTAACACTGGCGAGGGGCCCCTTTGTTGCCGTTAGAGAAATAAGACATTAATTTCAAAGTTTAATCCCGTGTCTTTTTTTAATTCATTTAAGCTCTCGTAATCTCAAGAACCAAAAAAATAAAAAAAATAAAAAACTCTCGTAATCTCAAAACTCAAGTGTTATTATCGGTAGTTGTTAATTTATTGTATTACGGGACTTGATTAACGGGTATTAAAAAAAACATATAAAAAGGAGGAGTTTTGAAGTTCTAAATTATATTTAACATAAATTTTTATATTGTCTGTACAATTCTTTTATTTTGTAATCTTCTCAAGTGTTATATAAGCCCCAAATTCTTAAAATAATATTACAACTCGGCTGTCTTCATTAATCAACCAGTAGAACTATACATTGCAAAAAAAAAGCCAAAAACAGTAAATTTTTGCCCGTTAATCCTCTAAGTAATTTTTGAGATTGGCATTGTATATTAAAATTGTTTTTGAGATTCTAATTATATCATTTATTTCTCTGAAATAGTTAAAAATACAATACCTTAGTTCCTAACCTATTTTTCGTAATAACGATGTGACTTGACAACGTAGACTATTAATGACACGTGTCAATTTATAATTTGACCATGTGTAATAGTATGATGATATGTCAATTAGTGACACGTAACATGCTAACATAGACGATTGTGCCATGTGTAACAATGCTATTTGGCATGTATCTACTTGCACCACATGTCGCAACATTATTCGTCACATGTCATCCGTTATGTCACCATTGTAGATGCACCAAATTAATCCCTGAACTTACACTGCGTAACTCATTTTAGTCCCTCAAATTGAATATCATGCACTAAATCAGTCCCTTCACCAGTTTTTTTATTTTTTTTTTATAAATACAAAATTATCAATATCTTTAAATGCATTAATTTTAATTCTATTTTTTCACATCTTTAAATACAAGTACTCATGATAAAATATTTTTAAGATTTTAGTTTTAATTATATAAAACTTTTTTCATAAAAATTTAATACTAATAACTATGCGATATGGGTTAACTTTCCATATGCAATAAGGGTAGAAAGTAGAAACCACACACTCATGTGTTTTCCAACCCAATTCTCACAAAAACCAACTTAAATTTTTGTTGGCTTAAATATCAGAGTCTCTTGTATGTATTTCCAATCGCAGTCCTCGAGCTAACATGAAAGAACTTTAAACACCCTCACTACCATCTTTAACCTCTTTCGTCTGGTCTATTTACACACAACCAATTTAGGTAGGCCTCGAAACAATGAATGTGTTATTTAATAGAAGAAATATATGATTGATTAAAAAAACAAATTTTTAAGTTAAAAAAATGTATATTTCATAAGAGAGAGAGTGTGTGTGTGGGACTAGTTTTGTAAGAACCGTAACTAATCAACCGATTAATTAAGTGATTATATTACCCAAATTAGACTCCTAAAAGTTAGAGTGAGAATTTGAGTTTTTAAATATCATTTTTGGACTCAGTGGGTCTTTTTGAGTCAGAAAATATGTTTTCTGCAAAAAACCGTAAAAAACTGCAAACCGGCAGTTGAACCGGTTCAAGTCTGTCCGGTGCTACGCAAGAAAAAGTTGAAACAGTCAAAAACCTTAGAAAAACACTAGAAATAAAAAATCGGACATTAATTTTCAAGATTTGGCCCGAAGTTGGGCCAAATGGACAAAAAACGCTAACGAGTTAGACCGGGCCCAAGTTGGACCCAAGCCCAATATATATAAGGGTTCATTAATGAACCCAATCACTCATAACACACTCAAACATACCCACACATTGCTGAAGAGAAGAAGAAGAAGAGAAACCCCAAGAGCACTATTCATCCTCTTCTTCTCTAGCTCATATCTTGAGCTATAGAGCTCTGATTTGCGTGTCGTTGGTGGCTACGCATTCCTTGTGAAGAGCTCTACAAAATTCATCCAAGAAACTCTAGAGGTAAGCTCTAAATCCTCTCAGTTCTCCTTCTCAAAATTTTGGGTACCTAGGGCTTTTGAATAAGTGAGTTTTTGTGATTCTTGGTGTTTAGGTTCACTCTAATCCTTGCTTAGCTTTGCATTTTGACATCCAAATCTGTTGAAAAAGGTAAGAGACTTTGAACTCTTGTGAACTTTTGATTTATGTTGAGCCCTAGGTTGAATTTGTGGTGATTTGTATGTATATAGCTTGATTATTGTGAGTTTGGAGTTTGTTGGTGCCTGTTGGAGTTACATTGGTGGTTGGATTTTGGTTGAAAGCTCATTTGGCTCATAAAGGGAATTGGCCAAGGTATGATTTCGATTTTCTCTATGTAGTATATAATATTCATGGACATTTAGGCTAGTGACCCATAGGATGATTGGATTTTGAATGGTTGATGAGTTGTTGGATGTTATTGTATGATGATGTATGATGAAATGATGATTTTGAGTTTGATATTGATGGTTGATATGGATATGATGGGGATGAATGATTGTGAAGTTGAGAAGTTATTTGGGTTGATATATATATATATATATATATATATATATGATATTGATGTTGATGAATTGGTAATATAGTTGGAAAATTGTTATTGAGGTTTAATATATGTGATATATTGATGTTGATGTTGTGGATGAGGAAAGATGAAGGAAAAATGTGCTAAGTTTGGTGTAATTATGACATAGAGGGTTAATTTTGATGAAAAGTGGAGTTTGGATTGGGTTGGTTTGGTTTTGGTTATGTTTTGCAAAGAAATGGTTGAAATTGTGATTTTGGGTAAAAGTTGGCTTTTGGTGAACTTTGTTTGATCATAACTTTTGCCTTGGTTTTCAAAATTGGTTGAAATTTGTTTAGAATTAAAGATCTTTGAAAAATCTTTAAATCGATATAAAGTTTATGAAATTTTAAATTTTTTAGAGGAAGTTATGATCATTCAAAGTTTGTGTTAGAAATATGAAATTCTGCAAAGTTGCAGAATTTTGTGTTTTCTGATATGTGCGCACGCACACTTCTGCGAGAATTTCAACCTGTGCGCACGCACAGACCTGTGCGCACGCATGCGCAGAGGCAGGCAATCTACTCGCGGCGCTAGCACAGCTTGTGCGTGCACACACCAAGAAAAAATAACGACATGTGCGTACGCACACACCTATGCGCAAGCACACGTTGGGGAGGCCAGTCCTTATTAAAGGTAAAAGTTAAAAAAACGTTTATAAAATATAAATTTACTAATTTACCCTCACCCCTTCTCTTCTTTCTTTCACCATCACTTCCATCATTTTCTCGTCCTCTTTTTCTGTCTCCACACTTCTTCTACCAACAAGCTCCCTTCTTTCATGGCAGAAATGGTCATACAACACAAATTCAAAACTAAAATTTTTGCCATAATTAATTTTTAACATGTTCAAAAATAAAATTTTTGTCATGACATAATCATTTAATTACAAACAAAACACATATATAATCAGAACTCATAATCAGAATTTTTTAACACAATCAATTTTCTCCCAATTCTAAAACTAAGACAATGTGAAAAAATCAAACAAGGAGGTGGAAGAAGAAGTTGTAAATACAGAAAAGGGGAATGAAAATCAATGTGTCTCACCGTAAACTTACACTTAAGGAACAATCAATTCCTTCTGGAACTACCGCAACCGAAGAAAATAAACAAGCGAGTTTTTTATTTTTTGCAGAAGAAGAAAACGTAAGGAAGGAGAGAAAAGAGATGAATCAGAGAAGCTATAGCCAGTAGATAGAAACGAACATCAAAATTGGATTCACCGCTGCAAGGTTGCAATGAGGAGAATCAAACGCACCCAGTTCCAACTTTGATTAACATTGTTTAGTTTCTCACCTAAATCTGGTTCCCCTGTCGCATGAGACGGAGAAAGCTTCCCGATTTAAGTTTCTAGGCTCTGCAGAAATGCGAATCTATGTCTAAAATCTAAATAATGGCGACATTTCAGAACTTCTGTCTCCGATTATGGCTGTGAAATCCAGTCGGCCACGATCGTCCCTGTAATACAGGACTATCGAATTCAGAGCTCCAAAATTTGTGATTTTCTAAGAAAAAAATGTATCTGCAGATGCACTAGAAATGGCAAACAAACCAACTTAGCACAGAGAAGAGAAGGAAAAAAAGGAAGAGAGAAAGTGACAGATCCTCAATATTCACCGTGTTCAGCAGAAAAAAATGGCGAGAGAAGGCGCTACTAGCTTGAAGGAGATATATATATATATATATATATATATAATGAGAAAGACACAGAAAACAAAGAAGAAGAAGAGGGAATGATAGATAAGGAGTTGGTTGTTCTGATTTCTTTTCTGATAAAACGAAAATGGTGAGAGTGAAGGTGAAAAAGAGAGGCTGGAGTAGAGAAGAGAGACAGAAAAATAGAAGAAGAGTAAAGGGTTAATTTTATCGTTCTTAAAATAAAAAAGAAAACATAATTTATGAATTTAAAAAATTGAGAAAATATTCAATTTAAGAATAGAATATTCTGTTAAATTAAACAGTTTTATTACGGTAGAAATCTAATTGAAAAAAAATTTGGTGTAAGAACTTAATTAAAAAAATATAAAAATTTAATTAAAAATTTCATAAAATTATAAAAATCAATAAAATAATTAAACCTAAAAATTAATACTAAAATTTTATATTTATATTTTTCTATTTTATATTTATATCTTCCTTATTTATTTCACCGCATCTAAGAATTAAAGCGTTGTTTACGCAACAACAGCTAATTAGTCTCTCTTGCTGCAACAGAAGAAAGAACTCAAAGAAGGCCCAACCGCTAATTAAAATCCGATGGCCACCAACTCTCCCGCCACAGCTCCGCCTCCACCCAAACCGGGTGACCCTCCTTCTTCCTCCACCGAAACCACACCGCCCCCTCCCAAGCAACCACCACAGCCCTCACCTTCTCCGGCGAAGCCCGAAGCCCCATTGTCCGACTCAAAACCCTCCACAGAAGCCACCGTCGTGCTGGTCCCCAGCCACTCCAGATGGTTCTCCTTACATTCCATTCACCAATGCGAGGTCCGCCACCTCCCCGAGTTCTTCGACTCCCCCTCTTCCTCCTCCAAGAACCCTAGGGTTTACAAGTACTACAGGAACTCCATAGTCAAGTACTTCCGTTACAACCCTTCCCGAAAAATCACCTTCACCGACGTCAGAAAAACCCTCGTCGGTGACGTCGGTTCCATCCGCAGAGTCTTCGATTTCCTCGAAGCATGGGGATTGATCAATTACCTTCCGTCTTCGTCCATGAACAAGCCCTTGAAGTGGGACGACAAAGAGTCCAAATCCGAATCTGGATCCAACACTGCCGAACCCCCACAACCTGTTCGAGAAAACACCAAGAGAATCTGCAGCGGATGCAAAGCCGTTTGCACCATTGCTTGCTTTGCTTGTGATAAGGTAACTTCTTTGCCTCTTTCCTTTGCAATGAAGATGGATTAATGGGAATATAAAGATTGAAACTTTTGAATTTCCTTTGCTTTTTGGTTGGTGTAGTATGATTTGACTCTGTGTGCGAGATGCTATGTTCGTGGGAATTATAGAGTGGGTGTGAGTTCTTCGGATTTTAGGCGAGTTGAGATAAGCGAAGAGACTAAGACGGATTGGAGTGAGAAGGAGACTCTGAATCTTCTGGAAGCCGTTACACATTATGGTGATGACTGGAAGAGAGTTTCCCAGCATGTTGGTGGCAGGACAGAGAAGGACTGCGTTGCTCATTTCATCAAGCTTCCTTTTGGGGACCAGTTCCTGCGTTATCGAGATGGTGGTGCGACTGACGACACTGCAAATCAGCTGAGGCAGAATGCTGCTGTAGCCGAATTCGATTCAGAAGCTGGTGGTGCAGCCGAGCATAGTAAAAGAATGCGACTCACCCCTCTTGCCGATGCAAGCAACCCTATTATGGCTCAGGTGATTTCTTGGTTGGAGTCGTGCTGCTTTTTCTTTTGTTGATTTCAATTTATATAGAGGAGTATTTGTTAAACTCTTGACGGGGATTGTGACTGCTGGACTGTTTAAGAATGATCTGCCAGTATTGAATTGCCTATGTGCTTCACAAAATAATTTCTGTAGAAGCTCTATTTAACTGTTTAACGTATCTTATTCAAATTTGCAGGCTGCTTTTCTGTCAGCTCTGGCTGGATCAGAGGTTGCATATTCTGCTGCACAAGCTGCAGTGGCAACTCTCTCGGAGGCTTACAAAACAACTAAAAATCATCGATCATTCCCAAGAAACACATCACTTCAAGGTGAGAATGATGAATATCTTTGGCTTAAGATTACGAGCTTTTGAATCAATTAATGGATGGATCAATCTTCATCATGTACTTATTGGACTAGTTTCTGAAACGTGTTTTCTAAATTATGTGAATCTATACATTGTGCTACAATTTTTTCCGTTTGTTTTTCTTCCTCCCCTCTTCTTCTCGAGCTGATATAGTATGTTCATGTGATTCTCAACAGAAAGTGAAGAATTTAAGTTATTAACTCATTTTTCTCAGTATAATGATGGCTTTGTTTCTGATGCAGAAGCTGGTATTGCATCTAATGGTGGTACCTCTTCAGATTCATCACAAGCATCTCGATTTCATGCAAATATACTGCTCGAAAAAGAAGAGTTAGATGTGGAAAAGGCAATTTCTGAGATTATTGAAGTTCAGGTCTGTAATTTGTTGAGTTTTGCCATAATGCTCTATGCAGCTAAGCCTTTGCTGAATAATGGATATTCTGTTGTACAGATGAAAAATATCCAAGACAAGCTTCTTCGTTTTGAGAATTCAGACTTGATGATAGAGAAAGAATGCCAGCAGTTGGAGCAAATGAAGAACTTGCTTTTCCTTGATCAGCTTTCTCTTTTATTTCAAAAGCAATCTGCTTCAAAATCTGGAGAACGCACAGAAAGCAATGGTGTAAAGACAAATTGATGATTATCAAGTTCTTAGGTTTAGCAAGTCTAAATATCAATTCTGCGTCACAGTAGTCAGCATTGTATATGTACGATATTATGATGTAACGGAATCTTGTTGCTAACTATTATTTGTGAACGTTCCTCTAATTTTTAGAGGGACAGAAAAAATTATAGTGGAAGTTTGTATCACACGTGTGGGGTGTGATCTTTTTATTTTTTATCTTAATTTTCTTACGTGGGGTGATATTACATATTTCAACAAGATAAGTCCATAAGTTGTAAGACTGGACCAAAAACGAAGCTATAACTGTGAACCATACAAAACAAAGAATTTGAATCTACAAATAACTTGTTAATGGATTGAATTGAGAGATTTTTTCTAATACTCCTGACTGCTTAATTTAATATATAACTTAAAACCTTGTATATTGGAATTCAGAACCGGAAATCGCATATTAGATGCGACTTAAAAAACTTTGGTATGATAATAAAAGTGAAGATAAATCGATGACTGGTGCATCAAGATTAGCTACATTAACCGTCGAATTTCTGCTTGAGAGTAAGCATGCTGCTTGATTAACAATATTGGAGGAAATGTTGTGGTAAGTATCATACCAGTGTGGTATAGGATGCCATTTCTAGCTTAGAAATAATGTCAATGTTACTATATCACGGGGGAAAAAAAGGAATAATATTAACATCGAGGGATCTTATAAGAGTATATCTAGGTAGACACATCCGTCCACATGGAACATAAGATAGATAATATCTCCCTCATGAACTCTTTGTTCATATGAACCTAAATGATGCAACAGCCTGCAGAAAGCAAGTGGAAGTTTAGGTGAAATTGAGTTAATTTGAAAGCACCAAGCTAGATGCTCAAACTGAACTATGTATGTTTTAACCGAAAGAATAGAACAACGGAAGTTGACCTTTTTCACTTTGGAAGCATACTTGTCAGTTTCCTCTTCTACAAACTGCATGCAGAAGTATGATAGAGTCAGAAATCAGCACATGATGAAAGTAACAATGTATCTCACTATGTGGCCATCAAAATTCAAACCTGTCCTGTCACCGTGTAGAGTCTGTTATACCAACCATTTGATGCCATTCCAATAGCAGAATATAAGGTTCTGCGACTCTCACCCGGATTTTGCAGTGAATACTCTATGTAATAAAACCCTGAAGCCATTTGAGTTGAGTTAGGCTTCATTGCTGAAGCTTCAATATTCACAACTAGGTAAAGTTATTCTCTCACATTAGCACATATCATATCATAGAACAATGTGAAATGGAGCTAGAAGAAATGTAAATTGATGCTTCATAACACAATCTTGACAAAAACTCATATATATCATAATGAAATAGCTGGAATTAAGAGTAGAAGTAAGCACCCTTGGATGATTTACAATCTATGAGTTTGGCAGCCACACCCGGTGGTCTTTGCCAACTTCTGTCCAATCCACCAATCTGTTCAATTCATATTCACAGTGAGAAATTTAGCATTACATGGAACAAAGAAGAAATAAAGAATTAAAGAAAATAAACAAAAAAAAATCAGACCAGAGTCTCGGCAAATTCTTCCACTTTACCAAACGATTCCATCTTAGTAAAATCCGGACCCACCCCTGTGATGGCAACGCTCACTGAAACATATTGGTACCAACAATTACTCTTAAGAAGCAGTTCAATGATATGATGATGTGGCAGAATGAATACCATTGGAATTGGAAGCCTCTTGCGGGTAGAAAGCGGTAATCGATTTAAACCCATCGGGCTCTCCTATTCCTACTTGCCAATCTAATAAACACACATAGAATGATTTATTATAAGCACCTGAAAATGAAGAAGTGCTAAACTTGGAATTGAATTGAATTCACCTGGGGGTATAGCTATCTTGAACTTGTTGACATCATCAGTGTAAATACGAACATCCTCCTCAGTAGACACATCTAAGACAAGTTCGTAGTATCATTTGCCAAAAACAGTAGCACAAATTAAGAAACAGAACTCATCGTACCATTGAGTGCTGATGCATTTGGAACAAGTGCTGCGGGTGCTAATAATGCAGCTGCGGCTGCCGTGTGAACAAGTAGCTGTCTTCTATGAACACCATGTGATGATCCTTCCTCTCCGGTAGAAGAACTAAGAGAATAGAATAAAGAAATAATATAATGAAGTTAGCACGTTGCTTATGGTGAAACATAGACGTGAGAAATGGATTCTTACAGTGAAGATGGGTTGTGGTGTTGTTGGTGAAGTGTTGTTATGGGTGCGGCGAAGGGTGTGGTGGAGTGGCATGGCGTAGGTCGCATTTGAAGACAAGAGAACCACGAAACGGAAGCCATTCCTTTCAGATCACCTTCTCTCTTTCTCTCCTCCTACTTTTCTTATTTTTATATTTTATTATTTTTATATTTTTTACTGATCTTTGTAACATAAAAATCATAAAATCATGGATTTTTAATAAATAAATAAATTATTTAATTTACTAATATATTCTCTCATATTACCTATCTCTTTTACTGTGACAAGATAAAATACACGTATCTGTCTCTTAATTTTCATACATACTTACATTTAAAATATTTTTTGTATTTATTTTTTTTTGTGATAACAATGAAATATGTTATTTTTTTTTATAACATATATGTAACCAGATATGTATATTTTTATTACTTATCTCATTGATAATGATAATAAAATACATGTAATATTCTTTTATAACGTATTTCAAGGTAGTGATAATAAAAAATTATATTATCATATGTGTGTTTAAATTAACGTTTATAAATGAATATTGATATGAATGTTAGTATAAATATATTTTTGTAAAATTAGTTTTGATCAAAAATGGATTAATATCAACGTGATTTGTATTTGAATTTTTTTTATTTTTATGACTGTGATTATTGTAGAAAGAATTTTTTGGATGACAATGATCAAAATTACATTTGGGGATAAAATTAATATAAAGGTCCTATTTTTTACACTTTTTATCATTTTTTATTTTTATATTTAAATTTAAATTTAATATCTCAAGATATACAAATAATTTATAAATTATAAAGTTAAATTCTAAAATACTTGAATACTTTTTCTATACTATTAAACTATAAATACTCCTAATATTTATAACAAAAAGGAAAAAAAAAAAGTTATTCATGATTTTTACTCGTTGGATGTTGCAAGTTTGAGTAAGTTGTAACAGGGAAAGGTCAAATTTAGAAAGTTAAAAGGGTTTTGCTTTGACGATGAAAAAAGTTGGTTCTACATGTGATGAAAGCGATGTCACATTCTGTGATTTGGCCATGTGTGTGGAATACAGTAGTGGGATAGAGTAGAAATCTGCCATGACAGAGGCATCATTGTTGATGTTGTGTAATTGTAGCGGTTAGTTAATGATTAAATCGAAGTCGCTGATCGTTATTACTGAAGCGGCCATTTTTTTGGCATATTTGGCTAGTTACATGGTAGTTTTGGTTTTTTTTTTGACACAGTAAGTCAACATCTACAATTGATAACGTCTGAAATTAATATTTTTATCTAAATTATAATCCAAAATCACATGAAAAAGAATCAAATCCAAAATCAATATGGAGTAAGTTGAAATATGAGACTATTAGTTGAAATAATTATTTTCGAGAGATCAAACTGATTCGAAACGTTGGTGAAAAATCAAAAAAGAAGTAGAGGTAAAAAAAAAAACACGTGTAAGCATTAATCAAAAGTTATTTGACATAGACTCGATTTAGATACTTTGATAAATCGAACAAATACTTGAATGAAGAATCGAACTAATTTTCAAAAGGAAAATTGAGCAGTTACGCAAGTAGGGCAGTCGAATGCTTTCTCTGAGTGAAGAACTTATTGATAACATTCGTGGGCAAAAGAGCGAAAACAGTTACCTAAGAATTTGCATACAAGGCAGCGTCGTGTAATTAATGGTCGGTTATAGAAGTGGGTTATAAATATTAGTAAGTTTTAGGAAATATGGGTTGGAACTTCTTTTCAGAAATACACTCAAGCACACTCATATTCTAGCGAATTCCTGAGTCTGCATTCGAGTTCAATTTCTGTAGGGTTCCTTCCACTGTCTTTACCTTTTATTTACAATTCTTGCTAAAACTTTATCTTTCAAGTGAATTTATCTTTCAAGCATTGTTTAATTTTCATGTTCAATTTACATTTCAGTACCTTTAATTTCCATGCCTAAAGTTCTTTGATCCAATCGAAGGCATCTTTATTACTTTCTTTAAATTTCAATGCAAACCTTTTTCAATTTCAGTCAATTTTACTTTTCGAATCTTTTATTTTACACTTCTTTTACCCTTTTGCACTTTTTGAACTTATTTTCTGTCTTAATACTCGTCTAATTCGAGAACCTTTGATGCACTTATAGAAATCTGGTACCTGCAAAAGAGGAGTTAGTTTTGCTCATAATCCATTAGAATGCAACCACCATCGATTTGCATTAAAGGAAGATTAAAATCATCAAGGGTTCATAAACATAAAAGAGGGCAAATAAGAAATTGACAACTAAAACTAGAAGAGTAAAGATGTAACAACAAGAAATTAAAAGGAAAAACTAAATCAAACCAAGAATTAAAAGTTGGATCTAACAAAATTTAACCTAAACTACCCTAAATTCTAGAGAGAAGGGAGAGCTTCTCTCTCTAGAATTCTAACCTACAACAAGATGAAAACTATACTATCACTTCTCCTCCCCATTCCCGTGCAATTCTTGGGATCAAAAACATCAGAAATGAGTTGGATTTGGGCCTCCTTGAGCTCAGAAATCGCCCCCAGCGTTTTGCCTTTAGTGAAGTCACGTGCAACTTGTCACGCGTATGCATGGGTCACGCGTACGCGTCGCTGCCAATTTTCTTTGTCATGCGTGCGCGTGGGGTGACACGTGTGCGTCGCTGGCAAATCTCCATCTCACGTGTACGCGTGGGTGACGTGTGTGCATGGCCTTCACTTCAGCAAATCCTCATTTTTTCATGAATTCTCCATTTTTTTAATGATTTTTCTTCATTCCTTCAACCCAATCTTTGCCTTCTAATCCTGAAATCACTTGACAAACATATCAAGGCATCAAATGGAATTAAAGTGAATTAAAATTAGCGATTTAAAGGCCTAAAAAACATATTTTTACTCTTAAGCACAAATTAGGAGCAATTCACAAAACCATGCTATTTCATTGAATAAATATGAGAAAAGTTGATAAAATCCCCTAAATTCAACACAAGATATACCACAAAATTGGGGTTTTTCAAACCTCCCGACACTTAAACCAAGCATGTCCTCATGCTAAACCATGATAGACAAGAAAAGGGGTATGAACATTTATTCAATACAAATAAACTAAATGCACCTATTTATATGAATGCAACTAAATGCAAAATGATTCTACCTACTTGGTTAATAGTAAATCAATTCTCCAAGAACGCATATGAACAAGTAGGGCTAAGGTCATATGATGATTCATGAATTCTACCAATTCAAATATAAAAATTGAAGTTCAAATAGACTTGCAAGAAGAAAGCTCATGAAAGCAGGGAATATGGAATTGAGCATCGAACCCTCACCGGAAGTGTATCCGCTCTAGTCGCTCAAGTGTATAGGGTTGATTCACTCAATTCTCCTCGAGTCATGCTTTCCAAGATTTGTTTTTCAGCTAACAATCAACAATTATTCAATGCATGCATACATTTATCATGAGGACTTATCTTCAGGTTGTAATGGGGCTAGGGTAAAGGGTAAGGATGCATATGGCCAAGTGAGCTTGAAATTTGAATCCTTGATTAACCTAAGCTCTTACCAAACACATATAACAACCTATACAGTTCTAATACACTACCTAGCTACCCATGATTCCCACTATTTCACATACTCATGCATTCTCTTTAATTCACATTTTATATGCATTGTTATTGTTACTTTACCTTGGGACATTTTTGTCTCCTTTTTATTGCAATTTTTTTCCTTCTATATATATATATATATTTTCTTTTTCTATTTTTTTCTTTTTATTTTTCTTTTGATATATATTTTTATTTATTTTTTATTTTTTTCAATAAAGTAGACACAAGAGTATCAATGCATATGGTTTAAACATAATTAATATATGAATATGTACCCAATTCCCAATATTTTCAATAAAAATACAAAGTATACTTTTACCTCAACCAATGTCCCAAGTTTTTCACACCCAAATAATACACACCCTCACTAGCCTAAGCTAATCAAAGATCCAATTAAAGGGTATTTATTGTTTTTCACTTAAGGGTAATGATGTGCTACATTAAAGAACAAAAAGGATGAAATAGGCTCAAGATTGACTAACAATGGTTGATGAAAGGTAGGCTATTTGGGTAAGTGAGCTAAATAAAATGATGGCATCAATCAGATAAACGCATGTATACATAGAATAATGGACATAAAGAATCAAACAAATCAAGGATTACAATCATAGAGAGAGAATAATACACACAAGAATGGAAATAGTGGTTATAAGATGTAACCACGCAATTGGGCTCAAAACTCACATGCTTGTGTTCTTAGCTTAAAAACCATGTTCCAAAATAAATTCTTCAAACAAGGTCAACAATTTTTTTTTGAAATTGGTAAGGTGCCCTAAAAATAGTTTTCTTGGAAAAGAAATCATCACTCTAACCAAGTAATCCTAACATAAAAAGAAGTAGTAAAATATGTACAAATTCTAACTATCATGCACCCTATCATGCAATGCAACAACTAACTAACAAAGAATATTAAGAATTGGTGTTGAAAAGGGAAGTGGTTACCCACGGAGGTCGGTCGGATGATCTCCCCGAACTTGAAGATTGTGCAAAGGCACTTGCTTATTGCCCCATTTAGAAGCTTTTTCATTCCTTCTTGGTGGCTAGCCTAAAAGGAGAGAAAAAGAAAGACAATTAAGCCCAAAACAAAGATATCAAAGCAAATAAAATATAGACAGGGGCTAATGCCAAATAAGAGTATGGTTCTCAACTACATGATAGCTACAACATGTGAGTGAGAAAGCACTGTAAGCTAAGGCATATCAACTAATACTTGATACAAGAGTAAAGTCAAAGTATGAAGAGCACTCAGAAGCATCAAGTTCAACAATAATTGACATAAACAAGATTAGTGATAAGCATGTGGGCATTTGTTCCTATCATAACTCAATGATAGTGAGGCATAGAAACAAAAAATAATGAGTTAGGAAGGACTAAAGCACTAATCTTGTGTGTGGAACAAATATTACAATTAATGCTAAACAAGTCACAAAGCACCAAAATAAAGCAAGAAATTCTCAACAATTGAGTAGGTGAATTCAATACCAATATTAAAATAAGAAACTTAGAAAAGAAAATAAGAACAAGCTACAAAAATAAAAGTAAAATGCAATGAATGAAAATAAGCAAATGCAACAGAAAAAAATGAAAAATGAGAAGTGAAAATTTGAAGAGAGAGAGAAGAAGAAAGGAACAAAGAAAGAAGAGAGAAGAAAGAAAGGTATAAAGAAAGAAGAAGGAAAGAAGAAGGAAGAGGAAAGAAGAAGAAAAAAGAAGAAAGGAAAAGAGGGAGGAAAGAAATAGGGCGCGAGGCGACACGCGCGCTTCGGTGACTCGTGCATGCGAAGAGCAGGAAGGCGAAGCGACGCGTAAGCGTCATCCACGTGTACGCGTGGGACGCAGAAAGTATAGGTGACGCGTAAGCGTCACTCACACGTACGCGTGGGGCCAAATTGTTCTATTCGCACAAAACTAGCACTAATCCAGCGCAACTCTCTGCTTTTTGTACCAGGTGTCCCAAAATGCCACACGACGCGTGCGCGTAGGTCACAACTACGCGTGGTGCATCATATTTTTTTTTATAGAGAGCCATAAAGCAGAAACAGGGCACTCTCCTAACCTATATACATTCAAAAGCAATCAAAATTCAAATTTAACAACAAGTCTTTTGGTTTTTGAAAAATTTTCAAATACAAAACAAACAAAACTTACACTTCAAGCAAAATACAATTTAACCACAACTATTCTACAACTTAAAGCATAAATCTTAATCAAACAAACTAGCAACCAAAACACTAAAACAAGAATATGCAAAGCAGAAAACTATCTAAGAATGGCAACTCAATTCATTCATTGATTATATATACAGGAGAATGGAAAGAGTTTACCATGGTGGGGTGTCTCCCACCTAACACTTTTATTTATTGTCATTAAGTTGGACAATTGGGAGGCTCCTTGTCAAGGTGGCTTGTGCTTGAATTCATCTTGGAACTCCCACCAATGCTTGGTCTTCCATTGTGCTCCAAGATTTCCAATGAGTTGAACCAAGCCTTGATGGAGTCCTTCACAAGCTTGGAGCTCCCAGAATTGATCTTCATAGTGTAATCCGAGATCCCGAACCTTGTTTACACACTCGTCTTTAAGTTGATCATCACGATTCCATCACGATTGCCCAATTCCTTGATTTAATTACTCATGGGAAGAGATGAAGTGTGGTCACTGATTATACCACATGTATTTCCAAATCAAAGTGTTGGGAGGATTACATGTCACTATATCCGCCCAGACCCCAATTTGGTCCAACATGAGAAAGCATTTCTAGCATGATCTCCTCATCCCTTTTCCAAGGCTCAAAGGAGATCCAATTATGGAGAATTTCTTTTCCAAGACAACTAACCAATTGAATTAAGATCGAAAGCTTTCTAGTAAGATCAAGAGAAAAGAAAGAAGAAGAAGAATGAAAACTATAATTGATCCATCAAATTACAACAAAGCTCCCTAACCCAATGAAAGGGGTTTAGTTGTTCATAGCTCTAGAAATAAAAAATGGCAGAAAAGAAGAATCCATGCTAAAAGTACAGAAAAGTAAATCTATAAAGAGTAGTTCACAAAAGTGCCCACTTTTCTATAGTTCAAAACTACTCCTATATATACTACTCCTATATATACTACTCCTCTTGATCTTCTAGTAAGTTCTTCAAGTCTTGGATGTGGGCTCTGGATCTTGAGTTGAAGCAGTTCTCATCTTTAGTGGGCCCAACTTGCAGAAAAATATGAAATAGGCTTTGGGTATTTAGTAAGATTTAACGTTGAGTGCCATTGTGGGTTCGAGAACGTTAGTGGCATTCACTTTTTCCACTAACGTTCCACTCTCATACATCCACGTTAAATCCAACGTTAGTGGTCTTAACGTGACCACTAACGTTACTTTCTCAAATTTTGGCCAACGTTATTGGGACTCACTTTTTCCAATAACGTTGGCTTATACTCCTTCGCGAATGTTAATGGGAATCACTTTTCTCATTAACGTTGCTGAGTGCCCTTTGTTCCTACGTTAGAGTTCATGTTAGTATAGCTAACGTGACTCTTAACGTGGGTGTGTTTCACCTTCGAGAGCGTTAATGACACTCACCTTTGTCACTAACGCTCCAAATGCCCAATTTCTCTACGTTAGAACTCACGTTAACTAAGTTAATGTGGCTCTTAACGTAGTAGTGATGCCATCTTCCAACGTTAGTGACAAAAGTGAGTGTCACTAACGTTGGCTCTTTGATCTCAACTCCACGTTAACTTTCACGTTAATGGTCTTAACGTGAAAGTTAACGTAGGCAATGCTAGTTGGTCCAACGTTAGTGACAAAAGTGAGTGTCACTAACGTTGGCTTTTGTTTTTATCTTCCACGTTAGAGTTCACGTTAACTAATTTAACGTGACTCTTAACGTGGATCATTATCAAGTTCTCCAACGTTAGTGGAGTTCACTTTTACCACTAACATTGGAGGAAAACGTTATTGGTGTTCACGTTTTCTCTTAACGTGGAGTTCTCTTTTGCTTCTACGTTAACTACCACGTTAACTTAGTTAACGTGGCAAGTAACGTGGCTATGGATGGCTTCGCAGGCGTTATTGGTGATTACTTTTCTCATTAACGTTGCAAGCTTTACCATTCCACGTTAGTGTTCACGTTAACTAGGTTAACATGAATACTAACGTGGTTCTTCCTTGCTTCCTTTGCCCTGAAATTAAGCAATTAAAGTGCATCAAAGCTCTAGCCAAAGTCATGAGATTATGCATCATCAATTTATCATGCAATTCTAGCAAAATTCACAATAGTTGCTTGAATCAAGGTGTTAGTGTATTTTCATCCAAAACTTGCCTTATTCACTAAGAAAATGCATGAAACTACCCTAAAACAGTAAAGAAAAGGTCAGTGAAACTAGCCTAGATGCCCTGGCATCACACGCATGCATGACGCGCACGCGTCGATGTGACAATATTGGTGATTGGCGCGAAGGCGTACATGACGCTGGAATGCAGAAGTGACATTCTACTATCCACGCGCACGTGCACAGGGCGCGCACACGTGAAGAGTGTTCATGGCGCAAATGTAGCATTCAATCAATGAATGTTACCAAAGGACGCATGCGCACGCATGGTACACGCAAGCATGGTTGAAGCTGAAGATCGTATCGACGCGCACGCATGCAGTACCCGCACGCGTTGATGGTGCAACAATGCAAGGGACGCGCATGCACATAGGACGCGCACGCGTCGGTGGATGAACATAGCATTCACTCTGAAAATGCTACATTCTCCTGAAGCAAGCTCCTAACCGCACCAACTGAGGATCCATTCTGATCTGTTTCATCAAAGGCCAAAAGCCCACTCCAAGTACTTGAAGGACCAAATTAGAAAGTGTATAAATAGAAGAAAATTTAATTTTATTAGGGACTTTTTGATCTCTTCAACATATCTTCTTCTTCACCTTTTCTTTTAGTTTTTTTAGAATTTTAGATTTGAGTTTTATTTTCTGGCTGTTCTTCATTTTCTGCAACTTTTTCTCTTCTGTGTTTTGGTACTAGAGCAATGATGAACTAAACCCCAATTTCATTAGAGGGAGGAGCTCTTTTGTAATTCCAATAAATCAATGAAATTCTTCTTCTTCTCAATTCAATTGTGTAGCTATTGGGTATATTCTACTTTGATTCTGAATTATTCACTCCAGAGGGGGATTTAACTCAATTGAATGTGGGTGTGACCTCGGAAGGGAAATAACCTTCATTAGAATTGAAGCTCTATCCTTCACTCCTCTCTTGATCAATACTATTTGGGAGGAATTGAGATCTTGAGAGTTAGTGTGGCTTATGGATGAGAGAAATGTACTCTAACTCTTCTCATGACAATTAGATCAAGAAATCGGCAAGATTGATTGTGATTAGAGAGATTGGATTGCCAAGGAATTGGGATCCAATTAATTTCAATCCGCCATAGATCTATTGATGAGCGGATAATTTATACGCTTTTTGGCATTGTTTTTACATAGTTTTTAATATGTTTTAGCTACTTTTTAATATGTTTTAGCTACTTTTTAGTATATTTTTATTAGTTTTATGCAAAAATCACATTTCTAGACTTTACTATGGTTTGTGTGTTTTTCTGTGATTTCAGGTATTTTCTGGCTGAAAATGAGGGACCTGAGCAAAAATTTGATTCAGAGGCTGAGAAAGGAATGAAGATGCTGTTGGATTCTGACCTCCCTGCACTCGAAGTAGATTTTTTGGAGTTACAGAAGCCTAATTGGCGCGCTCTCAATTGCGTTGAAAAGTAGACATCTTAGGCTTTCCAGAAATATATAATAGTTTATACTTTTCTCGAGATTTGATGGCCCAAACTGGCGTCCAAATGCCGGTCAGAGACCCTTTTCTGGCGTAAAACGCCAGAACTGGCACCAAAGCTGGAGTTAAACGCCCAAACTGGCATCAAAACTGGTGTTTAAACTCCAAGAAGAGCCTATGCACATGAAAGCTTCAATGCTCAGCCCAAACACACACCAAGTGGGCCCTGGAAGTGGATTTCTGCACTATCTACACTTAGTTACTCATTTTCTGTAAACCTAGTTTACTAGTTTAGTATAAATAGCACTTTTTACTATTGTATTCATATCTTTAGATCATTTTTGAGACTATCTTAGGATCACTTTTGATCTCTTGATCACGTTTTGGGGGATAGCCAGTTGGCCACGCCTGGACCTTCATCACTTATGTATTTTCAACGATGGAGTTTCTACACCTCATAGATTAAGGTGTGGAGCTCTATTGTTCCTCATGAATTAATGCAAAGTACTATTGTTTCTCTATTCAATTCACGCTTATTCTTATTCTAAGATATTCACTCGTACTTCAACCTGATGGATATGATGATCCGTGACACTCATCATCATCCTCCTTTATGAACGCGTGCTTGACAACCACCTCCGTTCTATCTGCGAGAGCTTGAGTGTGTATCTCTTGGCCTCCTGGTTCACGATGCATGGTTGCCTCTCCTGACAACAGAGCCTTCCATTCTGTGAGATCAGAGTCTTCGTGGTATAAGCTAGAATCAATTGGCAGCATTCTTGAGATCTGGAAAGTCTAAACCTTGTCTGTGGTATTCCGAGTAGGATCTGAGATGGGATGACTGTGACGCACTTCAAACTCATGACTATTGGGCGCAGTGACAATGTGCAAAAGGATCAATGGATCTTATTCTGACACGATCGAGAACCGACAGTTGATTAGCCATGCAGGAAACCGTAGCAGACATGTTTTCACTGAGAGGACGGATGGTAGCCATTGACAACGGTGATCCACCAACATACAGCTTGCCATGGAAAGGAGTACGCATGATTGGATGAGGACAATAGGAAAGCAGAGGTTCTGAGGCAACAAAGCATCTCCAAACGCTTATCTAAAATTTCCACCAAAGAATTGCATAAGTATCTCTATCCTATTTTATGTTTTATTTCTCTTTTAATTATCAAAACCTCATAACTATTTGAATCCGCCTGACTGAGATTTACAAGATGACCATAGCTTGCTTCAAGCCGACAATCTCTATGGGATCGACCCTTACTCACGTAAGGTATTACTTGGACGACCCAGTGCACTTGCTGGTCAGCTGCGCGGAGTTGTGAGAGAAGTGTGAACTCACGATTTCGTGTACCATCTATGCATATGATTGAGGAAGGAGTTGAGATCCAATTGATTCATGAAGGATTATAGTATCTCCAATCCCTGATGAATCATTTCCTTTGAATTTCCTTCATTTTGATTTCTCTACATTTGCTGCAATTTATTTTGTCTCGTTCTGTTTTGATTCTCAAAACCCAAATCCCTTTATTATTCAGGCAATTTAAGTTTTCTTGCTACTTAATATTTCTGAACTTTTAGTTCTTGCACTTTAAGATTCAGTCCTTTATTTTTCTTGCAATTTACAATTCAGTTCCTTTTAATTTCTTGCACTTTAAGTTTAAGCAATTTACCTTTCGTGCCATTTAAGTTTCAGCCAATTTACATTCTGCAAGTTACTATTCCTAGCACTTTAACATTCTGCCAATCAATTTCCACTCAATTCATCAATATTAGCTTAACTAAATTCATTACCTAACTAAAGTTGCTTAATCCAATCAATCCTCGTGGGATCAACCTCACTCTTGTGAGTTTACTACTTGATGCGACCCGGTATACTTGTCGGTAAGTTTGTGCGGAATCGTTTTTCCCCTATCACCCCTAAAGTTAATCACATTACATCTAGACATCTGTTGTCAGTAGCTTTCTTCCTCAATTACCACCACTTCATACTCTCTCCATATGTTTTTCTAAAGCTTTTTCAAAAATGGGTTTATATTGAAGGAGAAGTCCAGCTTTATGCCTTCGAGTCTGAACAATATTCTTTACTTTTTCTAAAAATATGATTGAGCACCTCCTTGTTTCACACTTTAGCTTTCTCGGTAAAATTATGGATATTGTGCATAAGATCCCCTTCTTGCACCAACTTTTCCTCAATAAGTTGTTATAATCCTCATAAAGAATCCAAGACGCAAGGAATCTAAATGGCCTTTCTCTTCTATCTTTATGCAGGGTGTTGAAATTAAGATGAATAGAAAGGTGGTCAGACTTCATTTTGGGCAAATGCTTCACCCCAACATTTGAAAAAGCATCGCTAAATTCTAAATTGCATAAGAACTAGTCCGGACTACGCTTTGTATGGCTAGCCTCCGATAGATTTCCTTCACTATCTTGAATATTTTTCTTCATAAGAACTTGGAATCTCGAAGCATTAGTACTTTTCTTTTTTCCTTCTCTACTGGATCAGTTTTAATGTTATTCCTTCTCTAATTTCTTTTAACAATCTTTCATGGTCCATGTGGGCTTTTTTTTCGATTTATCCTTGATTTGCTCCTGATTTATATCATGATTTGGTATTACTTGCCTTTCTTGTTGTGAAGCAATTAAGTTGGTTGATGTAGTTTCCTGATTTTCTGCTTCTTGATTTCTTTTCCTTTTCAAGATCTATTGATCGTTCCCTAGCTAGTCTTGCTGCTGCCTTCTGCCACCATGCCATCTTTGACAGTGGTTTCAACCACCTTCTTGTTACATACATCAATTCTAAAACCATATCTACCACAATTGAAGTAGATCTGGTGAAGACTTTCATAAACAATGTCAAAATTCTTTTCTAAGGCTGAAAAGGAGAGAATAATTTTGTTTCTTAAATCTATCTCCATGCATATTGTAGCAAATCTGCCTCTAGAGTGAATAGATGTTAACGTGTTAAACTTGCTGGTAAGTTTGGGATGCGGATCAAGACAGCAACCTTTTACACGTCAGGGGTGTTCAAGACTTGATTCAGTCTGAAACTCGTCCCGAACACGAGGCGTATTTTGCCGGGTTCAGGTTTGTCATTTTTACCCTGTGTAATTTTCGGGTCAAGTTCGGGTTACATTTCGAGTCACCCAATCCAATCCGAAATCATTTTTTATAATAAAAAATATATTTTAGATTGAAATTAATAATATCATATTATATTTTTATATTTTAATTAATATTTTTTATATTATATTATATTATTTTTGCTTTAAAATAATTTATTTTGATATAAATATGATATAACACTTGTTAAATTTAATTTTTAAAAATAAAGTTTTATTACTTTTGTATATAAAATTTACAAATTTATATATATTAATTTTGCATCAAGTCGATTCGATTTAACCCGATCTATTTTGGATTGGGTCAAAATAGACCCGACAACCTTTTAGGATCAAGTCCGGGTCTAATTAAACCCGATCTGACCCGACCTATGAACATCCCTACTACACGTCTATTTTCTATGAAAGAAATAAGAGTTTTGATTTCTTAACCAATAAATAGTGATCTACTATCATCCATGACTCTTCAAAAAGTGCACGAGCATAATTATTTTAGTTTGTGAATCTAATCAGAAGAAAGTTCATAGCTAGGTCCATGACTCTTATGGAGTCCCATTTTATCCATCGTTTTTAAACCTATTTATCAATAACTTGAAGATTGATAGTTTTTTCAAGGGACATCACAATCAAAAACAATTTTCATGGCCTATACTAATCATATTTTTCTAAGGATCCCACAGTGGTTGGCTTAAGAATGGAAGGAGCTTGACTTTCCATGATCAAATTCATAATCAATTCCTTAGGCATATAATCATCTGACACCATCTCCACGATCTCATTTGGATTAAGTTTAACGAACTCATTTTTCATCGTTATGTCTCGATAAGATCTTTTTGATATGTTATCTATGATGTATAGACATGGACACGAAACACGATACAACACAGAGACATGCATATATATATATATAATGTATTTTTTAGATAAACTGTAATGATATTTTGATATTTTATTGATATTAGAATATAAATTAATTTTTTTAATTATTTTTAATGTCTTATTTTAATTATATCAAGTATTTTAAATATTTTTATTTGAATAAATAATAATATATACTATATTTAAATTTATTTCAAAAATATATGTTAAGAATAAGACTGAACACACTGACACGTGATGATATTTAGGTGTATCTAAGTGTGTTTAATGAAAATTTTTTTATTTTTATTAAGACATGATTTAGACATAGCAGACATGCGTGTCGGACGAATGTCAGTGAGTGTCGTGTCCAAAATGTATCTGATGCGCGGACACGGCAATTCAGCAAAGTGTTCATAACATATTGATATCTCGACCATTAGGGATTGTTTGGGCGCCATTCTCAAAAAGATCTTTTTTAAATAATATTTCTTTAAAAGATCTACAAAAGTAAAAGCGGGTTTATGTTTAGATATTTCATGTAAAATTTTTTTTTTATATTTATCAATTATATTTAGATAAAACAAGATAAAAGTATTTTTTTGTTCATTTATCAAGTGAAGAATATTTTTTTTAAAAAATTTCTTAAAAAATATAAATCGTAACTTTTCAAAAAAATATTTTTTTATTTTTTTAATAGTTTTATTTAATTTGTTGAATATATTAAAAAATAAAAAAATTATTAAATTTTTTTTTTACCAATTTTATAGCGTTGAAAGTTCAAACAAATTCTAAATTGAGTATGAAATTTTTATATTACTAATAAATGGGTTGGGCGTAACAATAAGTAGAAGGGGCCCCGGAGTGAAAAAAGGATCCTACTTACTTAGGAATAAAATCGAAGAAAATTGAAGGAAATAAGTTACTTACGTGAAAGGGACGACCTTGGTTTCTTTTTTTTTTTTTTTTTTCCGTTCCCAATTCCTTCGTTATTCTCCTCCTATAAATCTCACACTCTGCAAATTCCTTTTTCATAGAGTTATTTGGTAAGTTAAAAGAAATTTATTATTTATTATTTATTGTTATTGTTATTATTATTTTCTCCTTTTTTTGTCGTTCTTCATTTTATTTCTCCTCCTTTCCATCTGTTCTTTTATTTTAATTTAACTCGATTCTGCCTGCCAATTAAGAAAACAAACAAAAAAACACCATTTTCGCAATATGAAAATTCCAAATTGATGCTCTAAAATTATATACTTTTTAATCAGCGGACTCACTTAATTTAATTAAAACCATCCTATTTTCCAAAAGAATTTTCTGTTTTCACAATTCTCGGAAGTAAAATATGTAACTTGACTATCATCAGTGTGCGGCCGATTTGGGGAGTTTTACTGCAACACTGCCCGATAATGTGAAATTAGGGCTACGGTTTTTCCCTCCCTTTCCTTCGGCGTTCTGATTTTGGGGGCAAAATCAAATTTTGTAAGAGCCGGTCCAAAATTTTTAATCCGGTGCGCGAATGCGAAATTTCAAAACCACCAAGAAAAAAAAAAGAAAAAAGAAGAAAAGAAGGGTTTTCAATTTGATAGGAGGGATTCGTTTGTTACTTTCGAAATTTGAATTTGAATAATTGAATGAGGTTTAGTTATGATGTGTCCGGAAGCAGAAAAAGGAAAGTTGATGATTGTGTGTGGCGGGGGGCAGAGGGGGTAAGGGAAGTGTTGTCAATTTGTCATAGTTATTATTATTGTACCCTAAATTGAATGTTCCTATTCAGATTAGGGTTTATATCTCTGTACGGCCAAAACCAGAAGCAGATGAGAACGTTAACATAAATCCTGTATTGTTGTGGAATCCACAGACACTGAGAAACAGCAAGCGAGAGAGAGAGAGAGAGTGTGTGTGTGAAAAACTGAAAAGTGAAAAGCATGTCGGGATCGGAGATGGGAAGAAGAGAAGGCTTCACCGTTGGGCTTCACAGCCATAACAGCATGCGTTTGGACTTTTCTGATGGCCCTGCTCTCTACAGCAACAGCAACAACAACCCTCTTGCGCCACCTTCTGCTTCTCCAACTTACCACCCTTCCACCGCAGTCACCGCTGCACCTATCAACATCAATGGCAGCGCGGTTGGCGGCATCGAATCGTTGGCGGCGCTGCCACAGGGCGGCCACATCGGGAGTAGCTCTGAGCCGAAGAAGAAGAGAGGGAGGCCAAGGAAATACGTACCGGATGGTGGCGGCGTAGGGTTAGGGTTGAATCCAGATTCTTCTGCTCCTGGTATGACCGTTAACCATAGCCAGAACCAGAATCCGAATCTGAATTCGAGCTTGAACCAGAATCAGTCCGGTGGCGGAGCTATGTCGCCGGCAATTGCTTCCGCCACACCTAATTCTAATTCCGGGAAGAAAAGGGGAAGGCCTCGTGGCTCTCTCAACAAGCATCCTCACTTAAAGGGTCTTGGTAATTGCTCTTCTTTTATAGTCTTTGCTTTCAAGCTTTGAAGTTTTTTAGTCTTTTTTTTTTTATTGCTAAGGTGTAGTTCTGATTTGTTGTTCTCGGTCTTTTCTTTCTTTTCTTTTTTTTTTTAAAGCTTTTCGTGGTGTGTAACAATTTTTAACATTATTTTTTTTGGCTTCGCTGTGGTTTGTATATAATATTGCTCTATTTTCTGACGGTATACGTTTTGATGGTGTTTGATCGTTTTAAAATATTGGTTAAGCACTTAAGCTACAACGTTGCTGTGGGTCACTCTGTAACTTTCTAATTGTAAATTGGAGAAGGTGAAGGTGGATAGATGCTTCTTGTATTGTAATAATCTATTTATCTGCAGGAACTCTTTGGGACCAATTCCATCCTGCTCTCGAGTTTGGATTCCCTAATTTTTTCTAAAATGACACTTTTGCCCGTGTATCATATGTTCTCTCTTTTTTGGTGTGATTTTTTCTGCCGATTTGTAAGCAATGTCCTATTTGCCTTGTATTCCTGTAACATGAGCAAACTTTAGCTATGTTCATCTGCAAATTAGCCTCATGTAAATGTGCATGGTTTTACAATATTTTCATTATGGAATTTAGCTATTGAGTTTCAGGGTAGTTTCTCACAGAAATTCTCACTTGCAGGATTGGCAAAACTTACTTTCACTCCGCATGTTCTTACTGTGAAATCTGGAGAGGTAATACTATCTTGGTTCTGATTCTAGTAATCTCCAAACGTTACTGCTTCATTCCCCTTGAGATAACATGGTTCTTTATATTTTTTTTTCCCAGGATCTGGGAGTAAAGGTTACGTCCATCTCCATGGATGGTCCAAGAAATATTTGTATCTTAACAGCAAATGGAACCATATCTAATGTAACACTTAGCCAACCTTCGATACCTGGAGGAACTGTGACCTATGAGGTTATTAAACATCTGAACATCTGAGCAACTTCTCACTATGCCCTTCTCATTTTGTCCTTTTCATTTGATTGAATTCATCTTCGTGCCAAAAATTCATTAGATCCATCGATATTTCTTTTAACTGCAAATGTCTTTGATCAATCTCTTGTAGACTGTTAAGAGTTTTACATGTATTATTGTTTTCCTTTATCAAAGCATTGTGAAAACTGGTATTTGGGTTTTCAGGGACGATTTGAGATCCTGGCACTCTGTGGTTCTTTTCTTCTTTCTGATAATGGTCAGTTCCAAAGAACTGGTTCTTTAAGTCTGACCTTGTCTGGGCCTGATGGTCGGGTTATGGGTGGTGCAATCGCAGGTGTTTGTGTAGCTGCTTCCCCAATTCAGGTACATTGGATTTCTTGATTTGTTCCTGTATAATGCAGAAATTTTAAAGCGGAAAAAAGCATATTAACGTGTTCTTAATGTTTTGCAGATAGTTTTCGCAAGCTTCCTTGTAGATGGTGGTTACAAGAAAATGAAGTCATCGAACCAGAACCAGAACCAGAACCAGATGGGGACCTTACCTTCCTCCCCTAATGTTCTCCCGGCTGGTCAAAGCAGCTCGCCATCGCATGGCACTCTTAGTGAATCTTCTGGTGGAGCCGGGAGCCCACTTAACCTGAGTACAGATGTTTGCAATAACAATAACACCCCACAAGGAATTTCCGGAATGCCCTGGAAATGAAACTGGTAGCTAGTTTGTGCATTGGATTTGGCATGGGGTGGTCAGGCTCCACGCACTTGTTATGTTCTTATCTGTCTGCTTGTTGCTTTAAGCATCCACGAGACAAACATGTAACATTAGCTTTTCTGTATTATTAGTGCAAGATTAAAAGAAAAAACATTGTGTAGGTTAGTTTTCTGTCTTTAGCCATTCTGAATATGGGTGATTTAAGTAGTTCAGGCTGAATGGGATGTGATTTAGGAGTATGTAGCATTAGATGGCAGTGACTGGTCATCTGTTTCTTGTAACTTTTACTTGATGCTGGAAACCACCTCCTTGCAACCCAGTTGTTTAATGGTAATAATTATATCTAGTTTAAACCATTTTTCCCTGGTCGATTTATTTTTGGGGTGTAAGAAACTGTTCGCTTTTTGGGAGTAGCTTTTATTAAATTACAATATTTGGGTAAGATTAAGTGGCATTAATCGTCGATATAGTTCACTAGTTTTGTTGAAATAATTATTGATTGTTTGACGTTTTCCTTGATGAAATTATCCAAATCTGTATCCTCGTTTTTTTTTAAATGGTAAACGGGGCCAAAGGCCCAAGAAACTAAAAAAGACTACATTATGGTGGGTCTTGGCAAGCACAAACTTCTAACTGGTTCGAGGCAGGACGGATTCAGAAATGTTATTATGAGGGGCCAATAACATATATAATATTAAAAATTATGTAAAAAAATTATATAATATAAGATTTATTACAAAAATATACCGATAGAAAATATATTTTAAAGTACAAAAAATATGTGTGTATTTTTTACTAACGAAGTGGTCGATTTTTTGTATCATAAAATTTATCGATAATAGAATTTGTGTCAAATTTTTCAGCAATTTTCTTTTCAATATAATTAAAAGACAATTAGTAAAAATTCATTTTTTATTTTATTTGCGAGTTATTTTTCACAATATTCATAGTTGAAAAAGATCTCTTAGATGTAGCAGTTGAAACAGAGAAAATTAATACCAAATGAATAAAAAAAGGCAGTCACAAGAAGAAAAGAAATTCACTTTATGATATTTGAAAATTTTTATTTAATTAAAAAATATTAATAATAATATCTTTTTCAGATTTTTTTAATATTGTTACTTAATTTTTAGATACTAGAAGTCATTAATATTTAAATTAAACTCAACTTTTATTTATACTAGACTAAATACTAAATAATTTTTTAAAAAATTAAATTATACATAATAACTTATTACTATTAATTTTTTTAAAAAAACTAGGGGGGCCACTCGCCCCCCTTGTGTCCGTCCCTGCTTCCAGGTGCTGAGAAAGAAAGGCAGGGCTTCTTCAAAGCATTGGAGTCCCATCGAAGCTTGCTGAGTAGGGTTGACAACGGGACGGGTAGGGGCGAATTTTTACTCTACTTGATCCCGTCTTACCCTATAATAACTCGCATAGAATCCGTCCCGCTTCTACTTGTGGGTATTCGTCCCACTCTTACCCGTCCTTATAATTATTAAAATTCAATAAATAAATTAAATTTAAAAATTTATATAACCATCATCACATATATAACATAAATTAAAGTAAAAATTTAAATATGATATAATATTATTAATTATTTTACTAATTATTTTACATATATTACATATATTATATATTAAAATTATATATATTATACATATAAGGGATGGGGTATTATCTAAACCCGGCCCCACCCCACCGCTTAAGAACCTGTCCTAATAAAAATTCCCCTACATTACCTGTTCCAAGCGGATAGGAGCGAGGTGGGTACCCGCGGGTTCGGGTGATGTTGCTATCCCTATTCCTAAGCATGCTTAACAAATGCATCCGTTCGAAAGTTTGCTTCTCTAAAAATATGGTGAACACGAAACAGTTCTTGTTTTGCAAGGAGAGTGTGAATTGATCGGATGAGAGAGGTTGCCACATGCCGTTAAGGATGGTCATGGATCAGTTGTAGCGCACACATGGAATTCGTCTCCATTACCAAATTTTAAATGTTGAGAATCACTTGCCAATTTGACTCCTACATATATACGCCATATCTCTACCTTTGTTATGGAGGTGCACCCAATATTCATCCAGAAGCTTGCAATGAATCTGCCAAGGGAGTCCCGAATCAAGCCGCCACACATACTAGTATTTGTAGATGTGAAGAAGGAGCCATCAATATTGAGCTCGAAGCCGCCCACCTCGGGTGGATCCTAGCCAACGAACTTAACCATTGTGGAGGTGAGGATTTTTATACTAGAATCTGTTAGGGATAGGACATTCTCGTAGTTCCTTGCTAGATTTCTTGTTGAAAAAATGAAATTGGAACTGGCTGTACTCTCTTGGTTAAAGATTAATTCATTCTTGCTTCTCCATGCCGCATTATAGATGGTGACAAAAAGGATGGGCTATGAGGTTCCATTCTACTCTCAAGTACCCAGATTCAGATTTTCCTGCAACCAGTGTATAAGATCCTGATTGAAGATATCTGGTCATAGGGTACTATCAACACTACTATTCCAAACACTACGAATGTATGGACAGTCACATAGCACATGGATCAGTGTTTCTTCTCAGCTTGGGTAAGCCTTTTTTTCCTTTTAGAATTTGTAAGTAAAGCTTTATGCATGATAAGCCATACAAATGTTTTTAGTCTCTGCAAAAGCTTCAATTTCCAAACCTCACTGAAATAGTTCACATGCTACTCATCATTATCATATAATTCCTCATATGCTAACTTTATAAAAAAATCCCATTAGGTTCGAGTAACCAGGAGCCTTCATAGCCCGAAAAATATCAAGAATATCCTCTGGAAGAGTTCTTAGAAGAATCCCCCAGTTCCATTTACCATTTTGATATGCAAACTCACTAACTTTCTCGTCGAACAGCCTTCTTCTAGAATCTTTGTATCAAAAGTTCATAACGATTTGATTCCTGGGACTCAATGATCATCCCAAAACCGAATCGATTCACCATCTCCAATTCACCACATGATGTTTTTCTTGAATTGGTTCCAAACTTTGACGATACCTTTCTAGGAATTTGAGTAATTAGATTTCAGATGGACTTTAGGAATAGTTTTTTTCCCGCAGCAATACTTTGATTTCATCACCTTGACAGAGTGTTTTCTTTTGTAATCAAACCCAAGCAAGCTTCATGAGAAATAAAATTTTGACTCCTGAGCTTCCCTCAAACCAAATCCTCCTCTGTGTTTTGGTTTGCAGACAGCACCCTAATTTAAGAGGTGGACTTTATTATCGCTCGCATTAGAATCCCAAAGAAAATCTCTACAAATCTTGTCAATTTGGTTGTAGACTTCTTTCGAAATTCTCATGGTTTGCATAACATAGTTTGAGATAATAGCTAGCACGGATTGCACCAGAGTAACTGATAAAGAGATGCATACTACTAACAGGTTTGTTGTACTATAAAAGGAGAGGTAAGTAGCGGTTAAGTGACAATTTTAGGAGTTGTTAGCATGTTCTGGCTGGCTGATAGGTTGCTAGACTCTATTACTCGCTACCTATAAATAGCTAGGTTATAGTTAGTTTAGTTTTATGTGTATTTTCTGTTATGAATTCTATTAGAAATTGGAGAGAATCCCTCTCCCTGAGTTGATAGTTTCAACTGTGTAGAACCTTCTAAGAAGTGCTAATTGGATATCCCTGTGCAGCAATAAAATTTACTCATTTTGCTATTGCTGGTTTTATCAACTAGTATCTGAGCTTGAGGATCCTATGTAGAATGGTGCAATCGAGATCGAAGAAAATGGAGACACAATTTGACACAATCGACTCGTGCATGGAGGATATGTTCCGATCAATGCAGGAGATGCTGCAGTGCTTCGATTCCAGAATGGATTCATTCAAAAATTGCGTGCCTAATCTGAACAAGCGTGGTTCACCGGGAACGCACCTGGTCGCAGGCTCATCGGCCGGAAACCATCACGCGCCGGAGCAATGGCTGAAGCTGGAACTTTCGATCTTCTGCGGTGATGATACAATGGTTTAGATTGAATGCATGGAGCAATTCTTCTTGCTGCGCATAGTGCCAGAGGAGGAATGGCTTACGGTCGCCACCTTTGCGATGGAAAGAAGGGCGTTCACGTGGTTCAGGTGGTGGGAGTTGATATAAAGGTTATCGCTGGTTCAGAATTTTCACACAAAAATAATCTCGTCGAAGTATAAATCTAACCCAACAAATAACCCTCAATCAAAGTTTAATTTTTTTTTTTGTCACAAGTGCAAACCAATAAAAATACCGAGAGTATTAGATCTCAAGTCGTCTCTCAAAGAAATTGCAGTGAGGTATGCATGTTATCGGTTATGGGGTTCAAAGGGGTGGTTTGCATATAAGAAGACAAGAAGCAAGAAATTAAATGGCAAGAAATTTAAATGACAATAAAGTAAATCAAGCAACTAAAGACAACAAATACTAATGAGGCATTCATGGCAAGGAATGAGAATCAAGGTTTTCTATCCTAGTCATTAATCATAACACAATAATTACCAAGAACTAAGCCTAGTCTAATATGCCTAGTTAACCCCAATCCATAAGTAATGTTAATGCAAAACAAAATTAACTAACAACTCTAGATCACCAATCCAAATTGGGTATTAAGACTCAAGATTACCAAGCTTCTCTTTCTAAGCCAAGAGTGCTCAAAATCTACTCTAAAACTAAGTCAAGCATTTTATCAAACACTATTGTATGGTAGCTCATTAGACTTCCTATTTGTAATTTTGATCCAGGAATATCTAGATTCCTCAAGGTGTTACGAAGAGAATTGTGGCTAGACTGAGTCCTCAATGGATTTCAATTCTGATGGTAAAAAATGTTTTAAAATTTACTTTTTATTTTGTATTATACTTATTTTAATCTTTTTAAATTTTAAAGTATGTTGCTTAAATTTCAGAGATAAATGATGATGATGAGGCAGAGTTGTGAACCATCCGTTGCATCAATCCAAGAAGAGTTTAAATACCTTTGTGTTTTCTATTTTTATTAATTTTGATTTTGGAATATGTTTACATCACTTTGAATCTTAAAAATTTTAGAACAGGGTGAATGATTTATTCAATTTTTAGTGAATGTACTTACCTTTGGATGATTATTGCTAGACTACATAAAATGAATAATATATGGTTGATTGTGCTATTATTTTATGTCTTGATTGACATTCTATAGTTCTTTATGTCTTGTACTTGGGTACCATTCAAAGTTAAATAAATAATATATAAGTGGATAGTAATATTCATCTAGTAAATGAACTATTTTTATTTTTGGTGTCAATCATGAAAGATGATGTTAAAAACTAGAACTACAAATGATTATGAAATATTTTGTGACGTTGTGTCACATATTAATAAACAAAGCCACCTTATGGGGATAGTGGCATTAATTGTAGTACTTCAGGTTGGTCTTTATTGAACTCTTGGTTGAGAATTTAGTCTTTATTCATGAAATATTCTAGCCTGATTAAACTTCGGGTGCACATGTGAAAAATCTAGCATCTTTACGCGTTAAAAGCATCTTGAATCAAGCATAGGAAAAAATAAACTTATATAGAAATACTTGTGGCAGCAATTTGCATGCAGAATTTAACACCAGTAACAAAACAAAAAGGTATTAAGTGAATCTATTAGGTCTGGAATCCTCAATCCATATTTATTGTTAAACAACTCGACGAAACAGGCAAAAGTACTAATATTAAATAACCTCAATTGCAACTAACAAATTTGAAAACTAGTAGAAAATAACATAAATTACAACAAGTAATTAACTGTCTCAACTTAACATTATTAAAACCAGATACTGCAAACTAAGGTATACAAATAACAAATAATTTATGGTTGGTTGAGTTCATTGAGTTGAAACTAATGCTCACTAGCGTTGTCCATAATGGTCTTTCTCAATTCATTGGAGGGTCCCAAAACCAAGTCTATGGTTATTGTGATTAGTACATGATTTTTCATAAATCTAAAAGCAATAAAAAAAGAGAAAAAACCAAATCCAAAATTAAGAGGTCACTAGAGAGCCCAACAGCGAGCAGAAAATAACTAGGTCTTACAAAATTTTTAAAACACATAGGAAATAAAATGATTGACATTGTCACCTTTGGTGGTAATTTAGAATTGAACTAATATTCCATATACAACCAGCTTAGTACCCATAAGGCAGAATCTTTCATGCATGTTAGAGGAGGTTGCACATCGTGAACTACTTCAATTGTTTAGGAAGATCAACCACCAGAGAAGTCACCATGTTCAAAAGGACAAGTTTCAAAGTGTGCTGAAGAAATAAAGTGTTCTTTAATAACTTGTACTCCTTTAATTAATTTATTAGTGAATGTTTGAAATTATGAACCAACCAACTAAACAGTAGTAGTGTAAAAAGTAGCAGAAAAACCAAAACAGGAATGAAGAACTAAATCAACTAAAAATTAATCCAGACAATTAAAATGCTAAAAAGAAAGAATCTTGACTTTGGCACAAACAGCTTGTTTTTAAGAATTGAAGCGATTCCAATGCTAAGCTTCTTGTTCATGTCGGGGTTAAGACCACCAACGGACACCAATTCACCATAAGCTGCAAGCTGCTCATTCCCACCAAAAGTTATGGGTACTAACCCTTTTAGTACAATCATCACATACTGAACATCAAGAGCGGGGTGAAGTTTAAAAGCTTTAGGATAATGTGAATAGCGTAAAACAAGAAATCAATATACCAAAAACAAAGAAATATTGAAAGTGAAAAAAATGAATACTTCTAACTTGAAAAGTAACTCCATAAACACCATTGATCGAACATCTAGCTGAAGCGTACTTTAAGATATGTGTTGACAAGAATAAAGATGATTCAAAATACTCAGCAGCAATAAAAATCTTACACAAACATCATTAATTGGCACATAAATTTATTAATAAGGGAGCTAAGATATAACTAAAGCTTTAGCAAATATTCATATACAAAATATTAAAAAAGAGAAAAGGGTAAAAAAAGAAAAAAAAAGAAAGAAGACAAAAAAACAGTTTATCATGTATTTTCATGAATTGCTTCAGTTTAAAAATCTAATACAAATTAACAAAAAATAATTAATATTGGACAACAGATTATAATATACAAAAATAAATATCTATATATCCACTTATCTTTAGCATTTCTAAATCAAGATATAAATATCTCATAATAAAAAGTACCCAAAAAATCCAACTCTCTGAAATCTAAATAACAGATAACCCAGTATTATGATTAATCAAAATAATAGAAGTATATGATGAAACTTTGAATGATGAGAAAAGAAAAAATTAAAAGAAATAAGTTTACAACTTCAATTGAGTTGAAAAGGAGCACAGTAGAAGATGGGTGCACAAGCCAAATCCTAAACCCCAATCCTTATACAAAGAGGAGTGCGGTGCAGTAGAACAAATTGAGGAACACCAGCACCACAAAGCTAGTGGCAGATTAAATAAAATTTTTCAAATCACACATCGAAACAAAACAATCATCATCAACATATGTTAATTGTAAAATGCACAAAATTAAAATTATTAAAGTATAAAACCTTGAAGATTAACTTGTACCAATGAGAATCCTCGTGATAATGGCACCAAGGAGGATTCCGGTAGAATTAAAGAGGCACTGCGTCTGAAACAAATTTAAGGAAATTTCGATGTAATCGAAAAATTGCGTTGAAACAGGAAGGTACCTGGTGAGGAAGATGGTAAAGGAAGAAGCGGCAGGATCCTCACGAAGAGGAAGAAGCGGCAGCAAACATAAGGTACTTGGTGAGGAAGAGGTCCTCACGAAGGGAAGAAGCGACAACAAGCATCTGAAATGGGGCTTGTTACTTAAATTTTATATGGGGCCAATTTTAAAATATCAAAGACTTGTTATTTTTTACTGTAATTTTTAATAATTTATTTATAAATTAAATATACACTAATAGATCTATTATCAATCTAATCTAACGCTTTAAATTATATGGTGCATCAAATAAATTCAAAAGACTTGGGTTAATTTTAGACAAACCCTTAATTATAAGCTTATTGTTTTATTTTTAATCACACTTGTTGAATTAGAAATAGATCATAAAAGCATCAAATTAGAATTTATGGACAAATTCAAGTTCAAATATAGATATCATCTTTTCAGTAACAAGTTTCTTCTTTATAAATAAGTGCATCACAAATAAGTTTTTTTATAAATTATTGTTAAAACTTTAAAAACCCGGTTTTCACCCGGTATAGTTGTGGCCCGAAAATATTTAAGTTTCATCGGGTATAGGATCGGGTTATGGTCTAAAAAATAGATCCAGTGTATATTTAGGACTGGATCTGAATCAGGACAAACCCAATTTCACCCGACGCATGAACATTCCTATCTAATTTAAGAGTCATAAGTAGCTATTAAATTCGGAAATTTTAAAAATAATTAATTTTTTTGTTTCTATAATTTTATCAAATTTTTTATTAAATTTTAGTTTAAAAAATTATAACTAAACTCTTATATTAAATAAAAATTTGTAATTAAATCTGTATCAGTTATTTAAAAAAAAACACAATAAATCTTAGATATTTGCTTTTAGTATCTTGTATAATTCATTCTAAATCAAATACAAATATAAATATGTCAAAAAAGATTAACAAAAGAAATAGTTAGAAAGGATCTAAATAAAAGCTTTTATCTAATAGAGTGATTCAGTTACAAATTTTTAAATTATAATGATCTAGCTAAAAATTTGTGAAACTATAAAGATAAATTGAATAATTAAATCTTTTAATGGTCAAATATTATACTGTGTTAGTGAATTTAATGGTCATATATGCTTTTGTAAACTAATTTTTCTAAGTCATGGTTGTAAATCTCAATGTCAAATATTATAGGTGCATAATGCATAAAACTTAGCCCATATAAAAGGGTTGAGTTAATATATGTCAAAATTTAAATTTTTAGTATACTTGTTTATTTTTTAAAGAAAAAATTTAAAAACTTTTATAGGCATACGTTAGCTTAAATTCTATATAAAAATAGAATATTCTTTGATTGAGACTACAAAAATGTTTGAAAAATAATAAAAATTAGTTTAAATTACTTTAAACTAATCTTATTTTATATTTATTAATATCTCTAAAATAAATGTATAATATTAAATATAATAAATATATAATTTTAAATGTTATATATATATATATATATAATTATCATTAATTGGTGAATGTATGTTAAATAAAATAAATTCTACACTAATTTTGACTAAATCTTTTTTATTATCAAATATTTCCGTTTTAAATTATTTTCTCCCTAGCATTACTCTAAATACTATTGTCATTCAAGTAGATACAAAAATAAAGGATGCAATCATAATTACGATATGGAAATGGGGGAATGGATGTCCATTATTCAAGGATAATAATGGGAAAAGTATATGAAATCACTTAAGATTATTATGAGAAGTGGGTACATTGCTTGAAGGGAGAAGAAGTGACATTGAATAATGAAAGAGAGAACAACACAAAGAAGAGAATCAAAGTTGCAAGACATGGGAGTGTTATTATTTCTTCTTAGTGGGATAAGATGCCATCTTGTAGAGACCACAAATACCCTCAGGCTTTCCAATGTTTCTCCTCATCCTAATGTATCCTTTCTCCCCCCACTTTGGTCCCCATGAATTCTTGACTACGATATAATCCAACCCTTTTGATGTTCCGTAACCAACAGCAGCCACACCATGATCAAGTTCTGTTCCGCAGTGTCCATCGAACACACCCTTCACATACCAATCAAATTGCATTCACATTAGTTTCTTCTATAAGTTAAGAACCATAGTAATATGCTAATAATTGAACATACCCCACTATAGAACTGGAAATCTCTTCCTGAAGCCTCTATGGCAACACTGAGGGGCTGGTTTGCAAGTGCCTTCAGTAGGCTCTGTTCGTCGTTCTGCGGCACGTCGTGGTAGCCGGTGATGGTGACAACCTCAGATTCTTCCTGGCAGTTTGAGTATTATTTGAGTATCAATTATTTATTATAAGTTAGTAAGTTGGTTGGTTAGTTAGTTACCTTTCTCATGTCGCAAGTGCCTTCCTCCATGATGTAAGGATAGTCTTCCTCTTTGTGGAGACCACCATTTTGTACAATGAAGGAGAATGCATAGTCCATGAGACCACCATTGCAACCATTGTTATAAGTTGTGTCACAATCGATCAACTCTTGTTCAGACAAGGATGTCAAATTTCCTGTCACAATCTGGTTGATTCCTTCAACCGCGGCAACAGTGGAAAACGCCCAGCAGCTACCTGCAATTACATTCGAATGATTCATGAACATGCAATATATAAAGTTGAAGTACACACAACTAAACATTACCGCATGAGCCTTGATTCTTCACTTGGGTGACAGCACCTTTCTTTCTCCAATCCACTGACTTAGGCAAATCAACATCTCTGTATGCGAATTGTGAGGAGTCTCTTCTTGTTGCGGAGGAGTGATCAATCTTGAGACCAAGGTACTTGTTTCTGAATTCTTGGTGCGTCAAATCAGCAAACTCATTCAGCCCCAGCCAATAGTTGGTGAGAGCCTTGTTCCTCTCGTCAATGTGCTTCAGATTGTCCTTGAAAACCTCGAACCTAAGGAGCTTCTCCTCGATGGAGTCGTAGATCTTGCTGTGTTTCGACATCCATGACTCGAAGAGGTCAATGAGCTTGTCCATGGACCTCAAGTCCTCTGTTGAATACCCTACAATGGAGAAATCGTTGCCATGTGCCAAAGGCACAAATATTAAGCATAAGGTGCAGGTCAGGATCAGTGTTTTTGACAAGGAACAACGTAAGGCCATGGCATGCAATTGAATTCAAGACAAGAGTGAAGTGAAGTGAAGGAATGGTGAAGAATGAAGAAAGGGAATGATGTATATATATATATATATATGCATCGGGTGCGGTTGCTTTCAAGTAAAGTTTGTTGGGAATTGCTATATACCCATGATCGAGTTAGAAGAGTAGTAGTAGTAGTAGTCTTTAAGGTAGGATTGGTACTTTCACTTAGCGTTACATCAAAGCATAAAATCACATGGCTTAATTATGTGGCCAATATAATCTAAGTTATTACAATGTATACGTTTCGGTCTAGTAGGAGAGCCTTCATACGTCATGTATATATATTAAATTCTGTCTACATTTTAAGTAACGTAGATGGACAGATCCAAAAATATTATCATGATTCAATAATATATATAATATTAAAAAATTATGTAAAAAATTATATAATATAAAATGTATTACAAAAATATATCGATAGAGAATATATTTTAAAATACAAAATATATATATATATGTATTTTTTATTAATAAAGTGGTCAATTTTTCGTATCATAAAATTCATCGATAATATAATTTGTATCAAATTTTTTAGTAATTTTTTTAATATAACTAAAAAATAATTAGTAAGAAATTCATCTTTTATTTTGTTTCTAAATTATTCTTCACAACATTTATAGTTAAAAAAGATTTCTCAGTTATAGTTGAAACATAGAGAATTAATACCAAATGAATCAAAAAAGACGCTTACAAAAAAAAATTCACTTTATGAGATTTGAAAAATTTTATTTAATTGAAAAATATTAGTAATAATATCTTTTCAGATTTTTTAATATTATTATTTTTTAGATATTAGAAATCATTAATATTTAAGTTAGATTAGACTTTTATTTATATTAAATTAAATATTAAATAAATTTTTTAAAAAATTAAATTATATTTAATTATTTATTACTATTAATCTTTTTTAAAAAAGGGGGACCCTGAGTGTAGCAGAAATGGAGGATATTCAAATTAGTCTGAGAATGCTTTAGAGTATATAAGATTCTTGATTACAAGAGAACTTTCTATCACCATATGTATAAATAAAGGCAATTAAGTCATAAAAAAACCACTATATACTATTATAGCGGGAGAGAGAGTAGTATAAAACTATAAAGTTGTAGCCACTCATCTCTTACCAAATACAATACAATGAGAAATTTTAAGATGTTCCGAGAGTGACTTAGTATTTTTGCTTTGATGAGTAAATTATTTTTCACATCAGCAATAAAAATATTAGTAAAAAAAAGTAATTTTAATGATAATTTATTTGTTTGAATGCATTAAATTATTAAAAAAAATATTCTTTTTATATTTTTTATTTTAGTATGTTTGACAAAATTTTAGTAATAAAAATAAAAACATTAAAAAAATTAAAACAACATATTTTTTTAAAACATATAATTTATACTTTTTTTAAAAAATTATATTTTAATAAAAAATATATTTTTAACATAATAAATAAACAAAAAATACTTTTATATTATTGTATCTAAATATAATTATTATATAAAAATTATTTTATATAAAATATGTAAATATAAAATTATTTTTATTTTTTAAAAAAATTTACTTCAAAATTTTTTTTTAAAAATTCACCCAAACAAATCTATTATAAAAATGACACAGAACAAGATCATTTATTTGCTCCCAAAAGGCTCAAGAAATTTTCCAATGCAATACATACAGCCATAAAATGTGAATGAAAAAAGAGAGGAAATAGTGGAATAGAACAATGGGCCTTTAAACCTAAGAAGTGATATTAGACTTGGCCCAGTAACTAAGTGGTACCGTAGAGACAATCAAACAATAACTCACCCGTCAAGTACAAAAAAAAAAAATCACTTATCCGTGGACCGTGGCTGAGGCATGCGATGTAGTGGTAAAGGAGGCAAAACTAAGCCACACCAAGTTCAAATCCTAACAGTGGTGGCTAGTATGTGAGTGAGTGAGTGAGTGAGTGAGTGTGTGTGTGTGTGTGTTTGTATGACCAAAAAAAAAAAAAAAAAAAAACAATAACTTATCCTGTTGTTGGTTTAGGCAATGTGTGTAATTATTCATGAAAAAAAAGAGGCCAACAAGGTTGGTTTATACTTGTGATAGGCTTCTTTACGCAAGAGAATTTGAATTTCAGAAATAATTAACACTAACTGCTTCAATTTTAAATTAAAAACTATATGTGTATGTATGTGATCAAATTTATATAGTAGTTGACCTGGGTATTTTGTTAGGTATATTAATAAAATCTATTTGAAGTAAGAATAAACATGTTATTATATAAAATATAGATAGAGCCATAGAGGAGAGGATAATTTGATTCAATAATGGTGTAAAATTAAAGAGGAGGAGGAGAGAGATGATAAAAGGGAAAAGAGTGACAGGCTAAGGCTAAGGGGAAAAGGGTAGTAGGCTTATGTAAGCTACATTATATTGCGTATTTTATTGTATTGGATTCTGGTGTTGTTATCTTTTACTTGGCCCAGTTACTAAGATCTAAGCCACCTGCTACCCCTCTCATTCAAAACGCTGCTCCATTCTCTGTCTCTCTGCTACCTATACCTGCCTAAAGCTAATACCTTCTCTCTCTTTCTCTCTCTTTCTGGTGTTCGTAGTTGTATCTTGTATACATGCATTATGCATAGTTTTACACATACACACGTGCGCTGCTCCGTTTTTTAATTCATAGTTTCTTGTGTTCATAGTTGTACTACCAGCTCAGCTGTTCTGCTTTTATTTGCCCGTTATGAAGGGGAACACATTTTAATATCGGGGTGTATGCAAGAATTTTCAAAATGGGTAATTTTTTGGTATTTTTTAAAATATAGGATAATAATTTTTATAAAATTAAAAAGGAAGAGACAAATTTTGTTATTTTTTTTTTACAAAAATAAAAAAGGTCATTTTTAAGGAAGATTTGTGTTTTTTTTTAATTAAAAAAGTAATCACTAGAGATGACTAGCGTTTTTTTTTATTTAAAAAAAATGTAATCGCTAGAGGCAATTTATGTTTTTTCAAGAAATAAGTGAAAAATAAAAAAATGTAATTGCTATTAGCATTTGTGTTTTTTTGGAAAGAAATTAAAACATTACAATCGGTAGATACAATTTGCATTTTTATTTTAAATAAAAGTAAAAATAATTTTCAGATACAATTATGTACCTACAACAACAACAATTAACTTTCTATTCGCTTGACTAAGATCTGCAGGATAACCACAACTTGCTCAATCCGGTAGCTTTTGTGAAATTCGACCGTCACTCACCTAAAGTATTATTTGGACGACCTGATGCACTTGCCGTTTTAGTTGTACGAGTTACATTTTCACGCACCAAGTACTTAACCCAAAAATAATTACTGGTTATAAAATGATATTTCTTGTTTTTCAATAACATTTCTTCACATTCTTTTATTCAATTAATATATGATAATTAGTTAATTTTAAGAGATTATATTGACAACATTAATTTTAAATAAAGAAAAATTATTTTTGTCTTTATATTGTTGCTTACAATACGATTTATAATAATAATAAAAATAATAACATAGTCTATAATTAGGTGACCATTTATATCTTATTAGGGTTGAATACCTTTTCATCCTTAAAATTTAGGGTGAAAATTAAAATTATTTTTAACTTTTTTTTTTGTTCAAAATGATTCTCAACCTTAAATTTAGTATTAAAAACATCCTTTCAAACATAATAACTTTTTAAATGACACAAATACTCCCTTCTCTATTATTATCACCACCATCCCACCCACTACTCCCAACCCCTCCCACTTGAAATAAAAACAAAAGAAAGAAAAAGAACAAAAGCACACATATTCTTAACCTTAAATTTAGTATTAAAAACATCATTTCAAATATAATAACTTTTTAAATGACATAAATATCCCTTTTCTATTATCATCACCACCATCCTACCCACAACCCCCAACCCCTCCAACTTGAAACAAAAACAAAAGAAAGCAAGAAAAAGAACAAAAGCACACACATGCAACAAAAGAAAAAAAAAGAAAGAGGAAAAAGAAAAGGAAAGGAAGAAGAGGAAGGTGATAGCGAGGAAGAGTGTAGTCGCTGCCATCGCATCGTGACTGAGATGGGAGCTGCTCCTGTTGACGTTGAACTCTATCATCGTCGTCGAGCTTCTAGTGGTGAGGGGATCTGCTCTTTTCCCTCTCTCTTTATGATCTGTTCAACTGTTCTTCTCCTCATCTACAACTGTGACAGCGATGGCGCCAGTGGCTTTCTATGCCGTTGCTTCTTTCTTTTCTTTCCTCCTCTTCTATTTTTCTTCCTTCTGATCCCTATAGCCTCTGTTTATCACCCTCTTTTTTCTCTATCTCTATTTCTCTCTTAGCCAAACTCACGCTTTCTCCTTTAATCGTGACGGCGACGGACGCGACAACACCACTACTCTCCACCGTTGCCTCCCTCTTCTCTCTTTCTTTTTTCTTCGTTCTTTTTCTGAGTTTTCTTCTTTTGTCTATGTTTCTCTTGATTCCTTTGTGTATTGCGTGTGTGTTGGGTGTGAATTTAAGAATTAGAGTTATGACAATGTAGGTGTGTAGTGGATGAGATAAGAAGTGTGACAATGAGTGCACGGTGGAGGGTGGTGGTGCAAACAGATGGAGTGATGAGGGTGAAAGAAAGAGGTGATAATGAAGAATTTTTTTTTTGAAAATTAAGAAAATAATTATTTTAAAACAAAATTCAACGTTAGGAACAATTTTGAACACACAAAAAAAAATTTATAAATGATTTTGATTTTCACCCCAAACCTTTGAGACGAAAAAAATAGACCTTATCTTATTATTTTGAGACTTTGCAACTTCTATTGAAAATTTTTTTAAATATTAATATAAATTAATTTAGTGACAATTTTATTTAAAATTCATAGAATTTCAAATACTCATAAAATTATATACAATAAAAGAATTAATCATCATTATTATTGTCACCTCTCATCTCCGTCGTTATAACTTCTACCTGCCCTCTACTATTTTCATTGTTCTACCATATCTTATGACTATTCTTTTTTTTTCTTCTCTTACATTCTTCTAAGGAAACATGATACCGTTTTCTTGTTCTATTTCTCTCCAATATAATTTTTGAATAAAATCCTTTTCCATTCCTATCTTTTTTATTTTAAACAACTGACACCTTAATGATTGAAAAATGACTGTCCATCCCTTATCTTTTCTTTTCATTAGGCACATATACTAGGAGTAGAACTAGATTAATTTTGACAGGGACCAAAAAAATTTACAGTTAATAAAGAATAAAATAAAAATTTTAAGAAGGGGCTAAACTAAAATTTATGCATAATTTGTAAAAAAAAATTATGATTGGAGGAGGCCATTATTCCCTTTATGATGTATGAGGCTCTGCCTTTAATATAAGCCCTTTTGTGAGAATTTTTAGCAAAAGATTACAAAAAATACTTATGTTGTACGATCTAGTCTTTATCAGTCTTACGTGGATGATAACCATTTGATTGGGACTGTTTAGTTCCTATATAATAATCAAAATAATATCCTAATAAAATGATTAGCATCTCTCTGTAACATCGTTTTGATGATTGTTTAGGCGATAAAATAGGCTCAATCAAATTATTATTATCCATGTAGAACAGGTAAATATCATATCATACAAGCTAATGTCACAAGTAAGCATTTTCTGCCACTTTTTGCTAGAGATTCTCATAGAAGAGTTCGTGTGTCTAACAAAAAGAAAGAGAAAAGGACAAATAAGTCCCTGACTTTTTTTTTCTGCGGACATTTTCATCCCCGAAGAATGAAAAATACATTCATGTCCCTGACCCCTCCAAAATGTGGACAAATTTACCTCTCTGTTAAAGTCACTCTGTTAGATCCAATGGAAAACGCTGACCTGGCTCCCGTGGCGCTGACCTGACCGCTACAGGATGACACCTATACTATAGCTTCTGAAAAGAAGACGTATTAGTCCCCAAGCTCTAAAGCAACGCCGTTTCTCCCCCACCCCCAATCTTTCAAATTCTTGAATCCTAATCCTTCGAATGCACAGATAGGGTGAAGTGGGTGAAGCGGTTGAACGAAGAAAGGGAGTATTTCATTCCATGGCATCCGATGGAGTATCATGTAGCTCAAGAAGAAGTGGAGGTGGATGAAGACAAGACCAGTTCGCTGAAGGCTCGGTTCCTAACGGGAAGGATGGAAAAAATGGCATCTCACAAAAGTGCTTTTGTGAAAAAAATACAATCCTGTTCATATCGAATATGAGGAGCAATCCTACAGATTATTTATGGGATGTCTGTTCTATAAGGTATGTGAAGCAAGTCTGTGGAACCTTGTTTCTGTTAGGGTTTATCTCCAAAACCAGATTTTTTTCTAAGTTCTGTGAACTGATTTTGTGTAGGTAAAACAACCCTATTGCAAGTTTTTTTTTTTGTGGTTGGATGAGCACATTGCAAGACTTGGGATGACTGATACAAGGTATCTGGAAGAGAAGAAAATTGGTGATGTTAAAGAGCATCACTAGAAGCAAGACATGGAAAACAGAATCAGATTTTTGGAGAAGAGGATAATAGTTTTAGAGATAAAAAAAATACCAACAGGGTGGTGTATATGTGTGATTTTAATTGTCTTGGTTGTTTCTGTTTTAAGTTATAAGAATTGATCATTGGTTGAAAATGGTAAATGTGATAATTTCTTGCTTTGCGGCTCACCTCAAACCTTTTCCGTTCGTTGTCACCAACGCATTCAGCCGTCCATTTAGTGCTAATGTTGATTAACTTCTCCATCCTCTTTTGCTGGACTGGTGCTAGCTTACTAGGGTGGTTGTCCAGTACTCGCTTGTGATTCACCATCCTCCTCATCAGGTAACACCTGACTTCTTCACACATGGTGAGGATAGGCTTGCATCGATAATTCATTATCTTAGCATTAAATACCTCACACATGTTATTTGTGAGGTTATCAACCTTTGACCTATGCGAAAAGTAAGCCTTAACCCATGTCTCTGGCTCAAACTTGCGGAGGTATTCCCAAGTACCTTGGTTTACTGTCTTCAGCTTTTTCATACACTCCTTGAATTCTACGACAGTAGTGCATTTAGCACACTCCCATACAAGCTTTCTGATGTACAAGTCCTTGAACCGATTTATGAAATTTTTTCACATGTGCATGACGTAATTGCATAGCTTTGCATGTGGCATGGCCTCCTTTAGCACAGGGAGTAAACCCTGCGTTGAAAGGGGGCAGGAAACAGCTTCATGAAGGAATGATAATGCATGTGAGTCAAGGATTACATCTTACCTTCTGTTGGTCCGATATGAAGTTCCAGCCATGATTTGCATCGTCTCCTATGTCTCCCTAAAGATTTTTCAGGAACCACTTCTAGACATCCTTGGTCACAGCCTTGACAACTCCATATGCAACAGCATAGAACTGGTAATTTGCATCTTGCACAACTGCTGCTAGAAGCCAACCCATGTAATAGGTTTTGAGAAAACAACCATCCAAGTGCAACAAAGGCCTGCACCCATCTTTGAACCCTTGCTTACAAGCATCTAGGCATATGTATAGTTTATCAAATACAGGGGGAGCCTCTGGAATTGGCTCGAGCTCCAACCTGGCCATTGAACCTAGATCGCTTCCCATAATTTTCTCACTCCCTGGTCCTTTTGTATTATTCCCTCTTATTTCCCATGATTTTTTTTCTGGCCTCCACCACTACTCTGTACACCATCTTAGGGTGGGGACATAATGAAAACTCCTCCCTTAAGAATTCAGTTTCCTCTCTTGTGTTCATGTGTCGTTGGGTAGCCATCCTCTTTTCAATTTTCTTACTAATCCAATGTTGATCAGCTAACAATTTCCTAAATCCCTTGCACAAGTATGTTCATGCTGGTACGTCTTAACTTGATAACACTACAGGGTTTTGTTGTGTGACAAATAAACCAAGAACGTACACTCCTCATCTTTGCAACCCACTCTGACCCTCTCCCTATCATTCTTGATCCACTTTACCTCCCTCCCCTCAGCAATGAAGGAATCCTTTACTACCTCCTTAAACCTTTCAACAGTGGTAAACCTCGTTTCTAACTTAAATCTGCCATCGCCATGAGCATAATCATCACCAAATTCAGGAAAATTTCTACTGTTACCTTCATCCTCAGATGAATTGGGTGTATGCAATTCCTCGAACTCATACTCAAACATGATTTCCTCCATTTCTGTTAGGACTTCACTGACATAGAATCCACTTGGCACTGGATTATCCGGCTGCACATCAGGCCCATCACCACCTCCTCCTTGATCATTCGTCCTATCAGCCCCCTGGACCCCACCTTCACCACCTTTTCCAGCATTAGCACCTCCACTATTTTCTCCTCTTGCATTCACTCTTGTGCCATGTTGAACCCTCTTCTTTTCAACCTTAGACTTTTTCTTTAACCCTTGCTTCTTTGCAACTGGTTTCTTAGGGGTTACTACCTTCTTTTTACCTTTCATACTTTTTTTTTCTCTTACCACAAGCAATTCCGCCATTATTGTCAATTTCAGTACTATCAGTCTCAAATCCAGCTGGTGGAGGTTTATACAACACATATTTCATGATTTTGTACCCATCATCTGATGAAGAGGATATCTTCAGTTCCTCTAAAATTTCATCTACATCCATATCTACTGCGCCATCAATATTCTTGCCAGCATCATCAACAACCTCAGGATCATCAACAGGGTGATATATGGAACTCAGAAGTCTATTGGTTCTTCAATATGTTATCTCACATTGCATTGATCCCTGCATTCCCAGTTAATATGTTTAGTCCAAACTCAACATCGGTACTTGTTGGATCATACCAGTATACTGCCTTGTATGACTGATATTCCAAACTCTTGAATAATGTTACAAGGTCTCCGAAATTCACAAAGTCCAAGTCCATCTCAGGGAACCTCTCTTCCTTTCCATTCTAATAAACTAGGGATCCATCACTTCCTCTGACAAAGTTACCTCCATGGTGAAAAATCAGCACCACAAAAATATCAACCATATGAAATTAACCCATGAACAACTATGTGTCAGTCCAAGAACAGTTACAAAAATTATGAATGAAACCCCTTTGTCCTAACACAATCCCTCCTTCTAATTCTAGACACAACATTTTAAAAACAGTTTTTCACTTCACAACATCGCTATTATCCACATTGTCAACATGCACACATAATGCCTTCACCCTTAGTTCACACAACAATAACCAAAACTTCAACGCTAAATAAGGCGCTCTTACCTTCTGACGAAGACAGCGACTACAATCTCAACAAAAACCTTCTTCTTAACCTCCAACAGCAACTTCACTCAACACAAATTGCTCTTCTACGTAGTATAATTTTTGGAGGGAGAAACAAGGAGGAGGGAGTTTGATCGTTTGTCTTCTTAGGGTTTTCAGTAATTCAAAAAATCAATGCAAACATGGGTGTTATGGGTATTACAATGGGAATTAAAGTGTGTTTGGAGGGGTGGGTGAGAAACGGCGTCGTTTTGGAGCTTGGGGACTAATACGTCCTCTTTTCAAAAGTTATAGTACATGTGTCATCCCGTAACAGCCAGGTCAGCACCACGGAAGCCACATCAGCGTTTTTCGTTGGGTCTAATGGAGTGACTTTAATGGAGGGATAAATTTGTCCACATTTTGAAGAGGTCAGTGATATAAATGTATTTTCTATTCTTCGGAGACGAAAATGTCAGTAGAAAAAAATTAAGGACCTATTTGTCCCTTTTTCAAAAAGAAATGACAAGGAACATATTGTCTTTACTCAATCATTAAGGTGTAAATTGTCTAAATTGAAAAAGAATAAAGATAAAAAAAGATGTTATTCATAATTTTTTTATATAATTATCCTTAAAGATTCTTTTTTTAAATAATATATAAACTTATTAGTAGTTCGTTGAAATTTAAAATCTCTGGTGAATAAAATCGTTACTAAAATAATTTCTATTAGTATTTAATAAGAAATTATGTTATCTTAATACCATATTGAATATTTACTAATTAATTAAGAAGGAGGTTTATATTTCTTCGAGTTCAGTATTTACGTATTCGCTTAAATTCACCTTATCATTATTAAATAAAATGTTAAAAACTCAATTAATAAGGATTCTTAATATAAGAGATTTTATTAACAAACTAAATATTTGTTAATAATCTTTACAAATATTTTCTTAAAACATCATTCGGGACTAGTTATTTCTTATTTGGCGCCAAGCCCCAATCATTTATTACTACACTGTTGTGTTCTGCTGCTACGCATATTGAACAACAACGTCCTTTTGCAATTATTTGAGCTTCACCTTCCGTATAAACATCACATACATACCATTATTACAGTAAAGTGTGTATAAATATTAAATACTAATCAATTATCCCTCACTGTTCAGCTATGCCACAGTGATATAATCCTGTACCTTATTAATTACTAGCACAATTTCATCGTCCCTTTAACAAAAAGGTAAACCAATAATCTTACTTTAGCAGTGCAAGTCTAAATTTTCACCCCCAAAATCGATTACAAAATTCTGTACAACGCTATCTTTCGCGCTGTGCCTGAAAAAGATGTATGCACTTAGGTAGCGTTTGTTTGCAGGTATTGAGACAGAGACTGAGAGACTGAGACTCAGTATTGTGTTTGTTAGTTCAGAGACTGGTACTAAAATGTCTGTCTCTGTCTCCAAAATTTCAGTATTTCAATACCTCCAAAAAGTAGGGACGCAGGGGACTGAAATTTTTAGAGATGGAGACTGAAACTTTAATAACATTTTATATCTTAAATACTTTCATTTCAATTAATTAATTTCAATTTTATCCTTTGTGCAAATTAAATTAGAGTTTCATTCTTGTTTCAATTCCTGTCTCTCATTTTGTACCAAACAGAATACTGAGATTTGTTTCAATCCCTGTCTCTCAGTCTCTGTCTCTCAGTCTCAGTCTTTCTGTCTCTGTCTCTCCACCAAACGCTACCTTAGGGTTTGTTTGTTTCAGAGAGAGAGGTAGTTTGAGTCTGAGAATCAGACTTGCAGTTAAAAAAATGGTAAAATAAAAAATAAAAAATTAATTATCTTTAAATAAGATAATAAAAATTATAAATCTATGGGTCTTAGTTTTTAGTTTTTACTTTGTAATCCTCTTAATTTTAGAAAATCTTCTTTATCAGTGTGGAAAAGTAAACAAGAGTGATTGGAAAATAAGCGGAACTGGCCTTCTGGAACTTGGTTCCAAATATTCCCCTGCTTTTTTAATATATATATATATATATATATATATATATATATATATATATATATTATGATGAAAATTTTATAATTACCATCATGTGAAGATGTATTTTTTTTATTATCAGATAATAAATTGAAGAGTTTGATTTGATGTAATATAAAAATATTATTATTTTTTAAATGTAACTAAACAAATAAAGCACACAAGGTTCTTTATAAAAAGATGTTTTTAATATCTTAATTTAAATAAGTGCATATATATATATATATATATATATATATATATATATATTATGCAATAGCATATATAATATATTATATATTGTAATAAAAATAAAAATCAATATTTTGGTATTAATATGATAATATATTATTATTTATTATTAAATGCATATGTAAGCCTTTTTGTATTGATAATCTATAGTATAAATTATATTCTTATTTGGTATTTATTTATAAAAAGGTTATTTATACAAAAATGTTAGACATTTTAGATATCAATATTTTTATCTTATCTTTTTTATTTTTTATTTTTTATTTTTGGGAAAATTAAATTTGAAAACTTCAACTGAAAATTTAAAAAATAAAAAAATTTAAGAAACTTTTTTATGTCAATTTTGAGTGTACATATAACAATTATTTTATTTTATCAAATAGTTAAAAACAATTTTGTTAGTAAAGGATAAAATTATTATAAATAGAATAATTCTTCATAAGATAAGGGCCAGAAATATCATTGAAGTTAATATGCCTTTCTTTTCTTCCACTTTTCCATTCAAACAAACGAAATAAATAATTTTTTTTTCCATCTAAATATACTTGTGGAAATTAAAAATTCTATTCAGCTTCTTCCTTTTCTTTGCTTTATGGTTAGTTCTCTCTTCCCCACTTCCTTCCAAGTTCCAACCAAACAATGCTTTAATTAATTATAGGTTGATTTGTTCCCCCTTGACCAATTCCCTAAAATGAAAAGTTGGATGCATTAAAGGTCTAAAAATCTCGGTATTCAATCAACGACTTTCTACTCTTGGTTCCAAGTTTTATTTGCAAGAAGAGGAAATGATAGTACTAATAAGCTCACAAGCTCAAAGAGTATAGGCTGATATAGTAGTAGTAAGTAGTAGTAGGCATTTGCTCTCAGACTCTGAATTAAATTCTGCAACCAACCACGCATTTAATGCAACCCTTCTTGGCTTTCTCCTCAAATTACCTTCGAAATTATCCATTCGTTTTTTTTTTTCAGGAATTTATTTAATGAATTTCCTTAATTCTTGATTTAAAGTGTAAAAACAAACATTTCACTCGTAATAATGTCTGTTTGAAATGATTATCTTAGAACATTTTTTTTGACAGGGATTTTATTAGAACTTCGCTTTGTAGAATATATTCTAAAATTAAAGTTATAATGTCAAAGGTACGTATAATATTTGTTTTTTAATTAATGTATAAATAAGTAAGTTTGGTAAACCAAAATATAATGTGTGCAAAACAGTATTATTGATTTATTGTATGTGTTTTGAAGTGATGATAGTATACGACAAAATAACTAAATAATTATATAAATAATGGATACATGTTCCTCCTCCTTCAGTTCCCTCGTTTTCAGAAGAGGCAGGTACCTCATTATATATATATATATTTATGTATGAGGTGCATGGTTAATGGTTACTGTGTGATACATAGATGATGATGATGATGATGCTATCAATGGAAGAGCTAGCGTGTGAGCTGAGTGATCATGAAAAGAGAAACGCTCAAGGTTTGCCACCCGGTTTCAGGTTTCACCCAACTGATCAAGAACTCATTACCTTCTATTTGGCTTCCAAGGTCTTCAATACTACTACTACTACTACTACTCATGTCAACTTTGTGGAGGTTGATCTCAATCGATGCGAGCCATGGGAACTTCCAGGTCTGAATTTAATTTAATTTATTCTTCAATCGTAATAAGCTTGGCTGTTTCTTTGTTTAAAAAAGAAAAAATGTGAATGTGATGTTGGTGGATGAAATGGCATGTATGGCAGAAGTGGCAAAGATGGGGGAGAGAGAGTGGTATCTGTACAGTGTGAGAGACAGAAAATACCCAACGGGCCTCAGAACTAACAGAGCAACCGCTGCTGGGTACTGGAAGGCTACCGGCAAGGACAAGCAAGTATACGGCGGCGGTGGGCTTGTTGGGATGAAGAAGACGTTGGTGTTCTACAAAGGGAGGGCCCCCCGCGGTCAGAAGACTAAATGGGTAATGCATGAGTTCCGGTTGGACCCTCACAGCTCTCCTTCCCTCTCTAAGGTACATCACTCTTACATTGGCTTCTGTGTACCGTGTGAATCAAGTTATGTCTTCACTTTTGGGTTGACTAATGAATCATTTCCTGTTCCTAAACTTGACCCTTTTTACTCTCTGCTCTTCTTTCTCTTGTCTTGATGTGATCCAATCCATCTTTTCTACCTACTATTCATTCCCACATGTGAATTCCTAGAGAGCCATCTTAATTAATTAATCAGCTTGTTGCCTTGTTTGAGAGATGCAGGATGAGTGGGTAATATGCAGAATATTTCATAAAAGTGGGGAAAAGAGAACTCCTGCTCCTCTGCTACTTCATCATCAACAACACGATCCATCATCACTGTTCAATGACCATATCTCCCACTCTCATAATCATAATCAAAACCTCCTCTCGCCATTTCTTCATCCTTTCCCAATCCCTGAAGAAACCACTAAAACCAAATCATCAACAATTAACAGCAACCATTACCCTCCACCACCACCTTCCTCCCAACACTTGCTTAAGCTCAATAAGTCTACTAAATTAACAAAAACAGTGCCTCCTTCTCCATCATTCTTCCAATACCAACAGCTTCTAGAAGATGATCCCAACTTATTGCATTGGATGGACAGTGGTAATAATAATAATAATACTGCTAGTAGTGTTGAGATAATGGATGCTGCTGCTGCTGGCTTGATAGCATTCTCATCAGGAGGACCTTCACCTACTCCTACTAATAATAATAATAACAATTCTGAAATAATAAGGGACATGATGATGATGTCTTCTTCTTCGGCTTCTATGCTGCACATACTCGACGATGCTCCTCTTGGAATTCAATCTTGGCCTCATCATCATCATCATCACCTTCTGTAAAATAATGTATGTGCATGCATGCATATTTACTTAGTTAATTAATTAATTATTAACTTATTGTATATGCGTACCTATGTATGTGTAATATATATGTTAAGCTAATATATATGTCGATGTTTAATTAATTAATTAATGTTTCTGTTGCTACGTGCGTGCACTGACCTTTGATATGGACATATCAGTATAACATTATATATATAATCTATATATTTGTCTTTGCATACAAAGAATAATTGAAGTACCAACACCATCGTGCGTTACATTATTGTTCCTTGTAAGAAGATATAATAGCTACACATACAAGCTAAGCTAAGGTTTCTTATAGTAATGAAAATTCATGCGGTTAATAATCTCCGGCCATGTATCTAAGCCTCTATTATATATACATGTCATTATGTCAACATGATTAAAATTATATATACACTAAGCTATAGTAGTATTCTACACGATAACATATCAAGAATAGAGAGCTTCAATTCTTCATGAATCACAAATTGAACCTTTCTTTTGTATTTGCTGTAATTTCAGAATCGGGTAACGTTTGTATTATATGATGAGTGAGGATTAATATTCATTTGTCGATAATTCTAAAAAAAATATCTAAAGTTATCTTATATAATATAATATTTATAATTTTATATTTATAATTATATATTTAAAATTATATAATTATTTTAATAATAATTAATAAATATTAAATAGGATCATTCTAAACTATTTGATTTTTTATTGTTTCTCGTATATTATTATTTATTTATATAAGATGCAGCAAACGTAGCCTTTAATTTGGCGTCTGCAAGACTGGGACAGTCGTTCCCTTCGCTCACTTTTATTTGCTTTCAATTTTTGTGTTCAGTTGTACGTTACTGTCGGGGAAAAAGTAATTTCGAGATTTATATCTTAGAAATATTCTCATTTTTAGTTGGCTGATTTTTTTTTTTTTTAAATGAAAATAATTACCGTGTAATGCAATAAAATGGACGTATATCAAGTATTTGTCTATATGTATCAGTCAAAATGTAGGCTGTTTTATCTTTATCATATTTTTTAATTTTTTTTGTGCAACTAAAGTGCAGGCTATATTTATAAAGTTTCAACTTTTTAAATTTTTTGTTTTTGTTTTTTAACCCAAAACGCAAGTTGCTTTAGAAATGGGTGTTTTTTAAATTTTTTTAAAAATCTAAAATGCAAGTTGCATTTAGAAATGGACCTTTTTTTTTTACTTTTATTTTTGGAAATTCAGAAACGCAGGTTGCGTTTTAAGTGGGTTAAAAAGATTTTTCAGAAGCTACAAAATGCGGCTAATTTTTTTGCAAATGGAGAAGTTCATGGAGTAATACTATGAAATAGATGCATAGCAAAATATTGCACTGCTATGGGTTTAGTCACAAAACGTAACTTACGTTTTGTGTTTATTTATTTTTTTTGAATTTTAAAATATACCAAACGTAGCTTACGTTTTGGTTTTTCTTTTTTTTTGTTTAATAGTAAACGCAAGTTGCGTTTTACTATATCAGAAAAAGGAAAAATTTTTTGAAGCCCACAAAACGTAGGTTGCGTTTTGTTAGGGTCAGAAATTTTTTCTTGGAAGCCCCAAAACGCAAGTTGCGTTTTGTACACAAAATAATATTTAAATCCACAAGTTTGCCCATAAATATGAAGTCCGGTGATGTTCATCTTCATCTTCACTTCTCTTCTTGTTTTTTCTTGCATAAAGTCTTTAGAGAGGTGTTTTTTTGGCAGATAACTGTGTCAAAAAAATATAGTTAGTTAAGGCTGAAGTTATGGAAGGTGTTGCAAACTTGCGAGTATATTATAACGGTGAGGTTGTAACAAACACACATGAAGGAGTCACTTTTGTTTGTGAATGTCCGTTGTCATTTGCCATTCCATGTACCATGGGTTTTGTCGAGTTACAAAATGGTCTTTGTAATAACATTCAAAGCCACATTTTGAAAAGGGTGAGCAATCTTTTATACAGAAGTCCTGTGCAAGTATTTGGTGGCTTAATACAGTTTCAAATAATGCCCATCACTGACGATGCCAGTATGCAGCAGATGTTGTATATTTATCAACAAACCCGATCTCACGTGCCGATGATAGAGCTATACGTTGAGTTTGAACAGCAGCCGGGGACGAGTATGGTCGACGACGAGATCAATTTTGATGAGCTCGGGGATATAGATTGGGAAGAAGATAATAATGACAGTGAAGACGAATTCGAAGCTAACTATGAAGTCGATGACGAAAACGATGACGGAGACTTGGCAGGCAATCCGGCGGTGCAAGATGAAGCAAATGCGATTGTAAGCCTGCACCCGTTTGGTGTTCCATCTTTTATGCGGACTCTAGATCTCGAAGCCATGCATGCTCCGGAATTTTCTGAGTATGCGAATACAGGTATGTCATAATTATTAACTGAAGTTTTCTATAGTGCTTATTTTATTTAGCTTGTCTGACTGATGGCGGTGCGCATGTCGTAGGTGAATGTTGCGGCGGAAGATGGCGAGTTTAGTGTCGGAATGGAATTTGGTTCGAGAGAGTCGGTGTATCTGCAATCAAAAGCTACACCATCTCTAAATGAGTTGATTACACTGTGTATGAGTTTGAGCCGCAGACATTCTATGCGAAATGCAAGGGGTATGGTGCAGGGTGTGACTGGCTTATCCGAGCTAGCTTGATTCGAAAAAAAACTTGTTGGGAGATCAGGAGATACAATGGCAAGCACACGTGCACCATGGGCACGATTTCACAAGATCATGCAAAGTTGGACTCAGACACAATTGCAGATGCCATTAGGCCATTGGTCGAAGCAGACCCCTCGATAAAGGTGAAGTCTGTTATTGCAGAAGTTCAAGGCAAGTTCAACTATACTGTGAGTTACCGTAAGGCTTGGTTGGCAAAGCAGAAAGCTGTCGCAAAAATTTTTGGCGATTGGGAAGTTTCTTACCAGACTCTGCCAGTATGGTTGAAAGCAATGACAGTGAAGATGCCAAGGTCTCGTGTTCAAATTAAAACGCTCCCCGTTTACCGTGAGAGTGAGGAGGTTCAAGGTGTAAGAGTTCTGCACCGTGTTTTTTGGAGCTTCTATCCGTGTATTGTAGCATTCAGACAATGCAAGCCACTGGTGCAGGTTGATGGCACGCACCTGTACGGAAAATATAAAGGAGCACTTCTCGTAGCGGTTGCATAAGATGGAAATCAAAACATTGTGCCTATTGCATTTGCGATTGTCGAGGGCGAGACAGCAAACGCGTGGGAGTTTTTTCTAACCAATTTGTGGAGATATGTTGTTACCATTGATGGTGTGGCTATTATTTCTGACCGCCATACCTCCATCGACGCTGCAATAGCTCGCAGTAACGGTGCATGGTCACCACCAAGGGCGTGGCACATGTATTGCATCAGGCACATCGGGTCCAAATTCTTAAGGAGGTTCAAGGCTCCATATTTGCACAAACTTGTGGTGAATACAGGTATTTCAAATTGCTGTTATGGTTCTATTCATAGTAAATTTGTGGCATCTGTTTATGATTAAATGGTTTGTTCAACAGGCTATTCTAGGACGGAGCAGGAGTACAACAAAAACTACCAAAGGCTTAAAGAGCGGGGTGAGGCATATACTCAATAGTGCGATGAGATTGGTGTTGAGAGATGGGTGTTGGCATTCGATGGTGGTCATCGTTGGGGACATATGACAACAAACTTGGTAGAGTGCATAAATTCTGTCCTGAAGGGTGCACGCAACCTTCCTGTAACTGCCCTTGTCCGGTCAACTTTTTATCGGCTGAATGAGTTGTTCACTCGGAAGAGTACCGAGGCTCATGAGCGTCGCCGCAACGGATTCACGTATTCAGAATTTGCAACGAAGAGAGTTGAGGAAAGGTTTCGACGTGCAGGAAACGTTGTGGTCAACCGGTTTGACAGGCGCAATGAGATGTTTGAGGTTCGCGAAATGTAAGATGGTACCATTTACACGGTCAACCTTGCGCAACGACACTGCGACTGTGGCCATTTCCAGGTCGAACGACTTCCATGTCGCCACGTGCTTGCAGGTTGCGCCAATCAGCGTCTCGACTGGCAAGTGTACGTAAACGATGTGTACAAGATGTCTGAAATTTGCAAGATTTACAGAGGCGAGTTTGTTCCGATGGGTGACCCATCTACATGGGATAGATACGAAGGAGCGAAGGTGATCGCCAACTGGACATTGAGGCGCGCGACGAAAGGTAGACCGAAGTCCACCCGCTACTTGAATGAGATGGATTCACGTGAGATGCGTGGTCCTCGCCGGTGCACTATATGTGGACGCGAGGGACATAGCCGCAGCCGATGTCCTCAGCGCGCAGGTCCAAGCTCCGCTGGAGGTCATTAGTGGTTAAACTTTTCATTGTAACTTTGTTATCACCTACTTCACGATTATATGTTACTTTTTATGTAATATCGTCATGTATTTTAACCTAGTTAACAATTGATAATAAATAAAGTTTTTAATCTCGTTATGATAAATAAAGTTTTTAACCTAGTTAACATTTTTTAGAGTTACACGGGTACAAAGCTAAATATGTTATAATAATAATTACTGAACAGAATGATCTAAATATGTCATAATAATAATACTGAATACGAATGCCGAATACAACTATGAATACAACCCTGAATCACCCATCAACTACAGTAGACTACTTCCTCGGCACCTTCTTCGAATACAAGGATGGGGTGTATTTGTCCGGAGGCGCAGTCTGTGTCTGTAAGTTATACGGATGACCCTGAGACACATCGGCGTCCAGCCCACTGCCGACGTCAGGACCACTACCTAAATCTATCATGCTCACAGCACCAATGTCATACAAACCGCTGCCACTCATCCCCGGAGCACTCGCTCCACCAAGATCATACCACTGCTCCAAGTCGGACCCCAAGTCTCCCTCATCCTGCTGCGGGTACTCGTTCAAATCAAACAACTGACCATGTGGTGGTACGGACGGACCGATCGGATCTACATGACCCGTCGAGTGATCAAAGTCAAAGTCACTAGCATGACCTGAAGTGGCGCGACGACCAGTAGAATGATGAGATGTAGCAGGCCCTTCCTGCGGTTGCATCGGGCCGAGAAAATCTGTATCTCTCAAGACCTCAGAGAAGCTGATGGTGTCCAATCCACCCAGCGGACGAAAGTGACCCTCGGCTGAAATTACCAGATGTGGTATGTAGGGCTCAGGTGCCTGAGGCGGCTGTGATTCCGGTATATATGCTGCCTGCTGCTGATATGCCGGCCACTGCTGGGCATATGCTGGATCCTGAAACTGTGGGACATATGCCGGGTCTTGAAACTGCTGGGCATATGTCAGGTTCTGAAACTGCTGGGCATATGCCGGGTCCTGAAACTGCTGGGAATATGCCGGCATCTGAACCTGGTGCTCATGCGCCGGGACCTGATAGTGGTGCTCATATGCCGGCACCTAATTAACAAGTAAATACAAGTAATACTAATTACTGATAACTATTTATAAACCTAATAATTATAATACTAGGAATTAAAAACAATACCTGTTCCTGTTGCTCATGAGGCGGGACTCCCTGGTGAGGGCCAGCTGGTTCTTCCTGTTGCTGCTGCGGTTCATCGGCGCCTATCTCTCCGCTTGAAACTCTATCTGACAGCCGCAGGTGAATCCCATACTGCTGCGTGTACCAGTTGTAGTACACTGGGAGAGGATGGAAGTCAATAATCTCCTCGCCTTGCTGCAATGTGTTATAGCGGTCAAATGTCCATCTGTTAACCCATTGACTGTAAATCTGTTCCCAGTCATGGTTCTGATGTCCTGTCAGCCGCTTGCAGTGATCACGACCAAGGTTGAACGCGGGGCCTGGTGGTAGCTGCTGCATCCGGAACTGTCGTCTGACCCGATCTGTCGCGTGCCATTCTATGCACTCGAATGACACTAAAGGCGACTGAGTGGAGCACATGAACATATGGGGTTCGAGGCCATCCGGAATCCCCACTCCCATATATGGCCGCCATATAAACTGCATAATAGTTACCAAGAGGTCGATTAGAAAAACTGTTGTTCTGAATAAAAACATTGGACATTAATGGTACAACTTACGTCGTCAATTCCCATGTCGTCGAGACCTCGCCTAAAATGCGTAGTGGGCCGCCGTATATATCTCGTATATCGGCGCCAATGACTCCACCTAACGAAAACATAATAACATTATTAATAAGAAGAACAAAATAATAATAATAATAATAATAATAATAATAATAATAATAATAATAATAATAACAATATGAATAAGCTTAATAATAATAATAACAATAACAACAACGCTAAAAGCCAATACCGTCGCGCTAGTGGAACACCAATATTGCCGAGTTGATCGCGGGGTACAGGTGCCAGGAACGGCATACGCTCCCACGCCCAAACAAAAAGCAGTATCAGTGGGCCATCCACTTCCTTTCAGGTGTATCGTGAGGCACGACACAACGATCTGTATAGGTGTGCCAGACTGGCTGCTCCCCAACTATACCCTGAAATCCGGTGGAAATCCCTAAGTAGCGGTAGAAACTTCGAGTTCAGTGAAACGGTCCACTTATCCGGAAACACAACTGTATCGAGCATGCAGAAAATGTGCGCTCGAACGTACCGCTCGAGAGACTCTTGAGTATCACACGGCTCGGTGTCTCTGCACCGCCGGACCCAAGCAATATTAACCTTTTTCAACACGTGATCGTCCGGACCGGGCTCCCGACCAAAACACGCAATGCAGTTCTCCACCAAAAATTGGTGGCTGCTATCTGATCTACCCGTAACAGCATCCCCATTAATCGGGAGATCAAGAATATAGCTCACATCTTCCAGTGTTACCGTCACTTCACCGACCGGAAGATGAAACGTGTGAGTCTCCGGCCTCCAGCGTTCCACCAAAGCACTCAGTAGTGCAGAATGACCTCTCATTTCGCCCACTCACGAAACATGTTGAAAACTAGTCAATGCCAATGTCGCTGCAGCTACCTCATTCAACGTATCTGGCGGATCCAATTTTCTGGGCAAAAAATTTCTGATAGCCTGCAAAAAAAAGATAATTATTAAATTTTAAATAATACCGGTTAAAACATAATAATAATAATAAACTGTTAAAAAATCACGAATATTTATCTATTATTTATTAAACAGTATTATTAATTATTAAAAATTAATAATAATTTTTTCTCACTATCATAACTAGTATTATAAAATAATCATAATAACACTCTAACTATAATAATAGTTATCCAAATATAACAATAATAACAATAATAATAACCATTTATTATAATAACTATAACCTACGAGGCTTGTTATTATTAACATACAGTATTAATTTTTATTTCAAAATATTACTGAAAAAAATCATTTATTATAATATCTATAATAATAATTTTTTTCCAACGTAAACATTATTAACAAAACCGTTTACTGTTGATGACAATATTATTATTATTATTATTACTATCATAAAAAATAATAGTAAATCACTAAAAAATGATAATTTATTACACATTATTCTTATTAAATATTATTAATAAATTATTTTCATTAACAGATCTACTATTATTATAATAATAATAATAATAATAATAATAATAATAATAATAATAACAACGTTACTAACAATAAAGAGATTAATTTATTAGGATATTATTCCATAACGAGTGTACTCTTAACGTACTTTTGGTCTATATATCAATAAGAACTTTGTAATCACAAATGAGAAATATGAATAAAAATAATACTTTTCTAAATAATTCTTCGTTTCTTTCCTAAACTCTTTCTACCATGATAACATAATTTGCCTAATAATAATAATAATAATAATAATAATAATAATAATAATAATAATAATAACGGTATTAAAAAATTTAAGACGTAACGCAAAATATTAATTATAATAATATTATATTAATAACTTCAATACTACTAATTACAACACAAATAAATAAAATTTAAATAAATTTATATATTTATTGTTAAATATTAAAAAAATTTACTTACAAAATGGGGATGATCCAAATACTCAATAATATGATCTTCTGGTTTGGTATAGTCACGCACCATTTTTTTTCCTATACCATACCATGTAGCTCTTCTTCACCGAGCTGATTCACAGCTCTTTCACTCTCCCCCAACTATTTCTTTGGTAATGAGTTTGCTTCAGTAACTATGCTTCTTCAATCTGCGTTTCTCACTTATAAGGACCCAGCTGAACCCCATCCCAAAAACACGTGGTACGCATGCATGTATAGAGCCTGCAAAACGTAACCCGTTTTGCTCTGGTACGCATTCTGCGTTTTGCTCAGTTCGAAGTTGGTCAAGCTTTGGTCCTGTCGGCATGCAGAACACGTTTCAATTTCTTGTTCCATTTCCACACCAATCGCAGCCTGCGTTTTGCAGGGCCTGCAATTTTCTGTTTCTTGTTCCTGCAAAATATTACCTGTGTTTTGCAGGTCTCTGATCTTCACAGGTCCACATTTATGGACATCACCCCATGCATCCATTTATCTGCACTTCACCATTCTGTTTTCCATTTAGAAATTAATTTCCGACAAAATGCAGCCTGCATTTTGTATAAAAAATAATATTTTAATCGAAAGCTTTACCTATAAATACAAAACTCAATTCAACCTAAGTTGTACCTCACTTTCATTCCTCTTTCTTTCATATATCTCATACTTGTGGGTTTTTTTTGACAATTAGTTGTGTCAAAAAAGTCGGGTTAGGTGATGTTGAAGTTATGGAAGGTATTGCAAACATGTGAATGTATTATAACGGTGAGATTATACCAAACATATACGAAGGAGTGACTTTTATTTGTGAATGTCCATTTTTATTTGCTATTCCATGTACCATGAGTTTTGTAGAGTTACACAATGGTTTTTGTGAGAACATACAAAGTCACATTTTGAAAAGGGTGAGCAACATTTTGTACAGAAATCCTGTACAAGTATTTGGTGGGCTGATACAGTTTCAACTAATGTCCATCACTAACGACACATGCATGCAGCGAATGCTCTATATTTATCAACAGACCCGATTTTACGTGCCGATGATAGAGCTGTACGTTGAGTTTGAACAGCATACGGGGATGGATGCGGTTGGCGATGATGTCAACGTTGATGAACTTGGGGATATAGATTGGGAAGAATATAACAACAACAGTGACGAGGAGTTTGAAGTCAACTATGAAGTCGATGACAAAAACGATGACGGAGACTTGGCAGGCAATCCGGCGGTACAAAATGAGGCGCATGCAATTGTAAGTCAGCACCCCTTTGGCATTCCGTCTTTTATGCGGTCTTTAAATCTCGAAGCCATGCATGTCCCGAAATTTCTTGAGTATGCGAATATCGGTATGTTATCTTATGGTTATTATTTAAAGTTACCACTACCATTTATTTTATTTGCCTTCTCCGACTGATGGTGGTTCGCATGTCATAGGTGAAGCCAACATTGCAGCGGAAGAAGGTGAGTTTAGTGTCGGAATAAAATTTGGTTCTAGAGAGTCAGTGATGTCTGTAATCAAAAGTTACACTACCTTTAGAGGAGTTGATTACACTATTTATGAGTCTGAACCGCAGACATTCTATGCGAAATGTAAGGATTATGGTGCAGGGTACGATTGACTTATCCGAGTTAGCTTGATTCGAAAGAAAGGTTGTTGGGAGATCAGGAGATACAATGACAAACACACGTGCACCATGGGCACGATATCACAAGATCATGCAACTTGGACTCAGGCACAATTGCAGGCCATTGGTTGAAAAAATCCGTCGATAAAGGTGAAGTCTATTATTGTAGAAGTTCAGTCCAGGTTGAACTACACTGTAAGTTACCGTAAGGCTTGGTTGGCAAAGCAGAAATTTGTCGCAAAAGTTTTCGGTAATTGGTAAGTTTCTTACTAGGCTCTGCCAGTATGGTTGAAAGCAATGACTGCAAAGATGCCAAGGTCCCGTGTTAAAATAAAAACGCTCGCTGTTTACCGTAAGAATGAGGAGGTTCAAGGTGTAAGAGTTCTCCATTGCTTTTTTTGGAGCTTCTATCCGTGTATTGTAGCATTCAGACACTGCAAGCCGTTGGTGTAGGTTGATGGCACACACCTATACGAAAAATATAAAGGTGCACTTCTAGTTGCGGTTGCACAAGATGGGAACCAAAACATTGTGCCTATTGCATTTGCGATAGTCAATGGTGAGATGAAAAATGCGTGGGAGTTTTTTCTAACTAATTTGCGGAGATATGTTATTACCATTGATGGCGTGGGCATTATTTCTGACCGCCATAATTCTATCGACGCAGTGATACCTCGCAGTAACGGTGCATGATCACCACCAAGAGTGTGCCACATATTCTGCATCAAGTACATCAGGTCCAATTTTTTAAGGAGGTTCAAGACTCCATATTTGCATAAACTCGTGGTTAACACAGGTATTTGAATTCATTGTTATGGTCCTATTCATTGTAATTTTGTGGCACCTGCTTATGATTACATGGTTTGTTCAATATGCTATTCTAGGACGGAACAAGAGTACAACAAAAACTACCAAATGTTTAAAGAGCGGTGTGAGGCATATACTCAATGGTGCGATGAGATCGGTGTTCAGCAATGGGTGTTGGCATTCGACGGGGGTCATCGTTAGGGACATATGACGACAAACTTGGTAGAGTGCATAGATTCTGTCCTTAAGGGTGCACACAACCTTCCTATGACTGCCATTGTTAGGTCTACTTTCTATCGGCTAAACGAATTGTTTACTCGAAAGAGCGCCGAGGCTCATGAGCGTGTCCACAATGGATTCACGTATTCAAAATTTTCAAAAGAGTTGAAGAGAGTTTTCAATGTGCAAGAAACATTGTGGTCAATCAGTTTGACAGGCTGATGAGCGGATAATTTATACGCTTTTTGGCATTGTTTTTACATAGTTTTTAGTATGTTTTAGTTACTTTTTATAATATTTTTATTATTTTTTTATAAAAAAATTATATTTCTGGACTTTACTATGAGTTTGTGTATTTTTCTGTAATTTCACGTATTTTCTGGTTGAAATTGAGGGACCTGAGCAAAAATCTGATTCAGAGGCTGAGAACGGACTGCAGATGCTATTGGATTCTGACCCTCCTGCACTCGAAGTAAATTTTATGGAGCTACAGAAGCCCAATTGACACGCTTTCAATTGCTTTGGAAAGTATACATCTTGGGCTTTCCAGCAATATATAATATTCCATACTTTGTCTGAGATTTGATGGCCCAAACTGGCGTCCAAACGCCAGTCAGAGACCCTTTTCTGGCATAAAATGCCAGAACTGGCACCAAAACTGGAGTTAAACGCTCAAACTGGCACCAAAGCTTGCGTTTAACTCCAAGAATGGCCTATGCACGTGGAATCTTCAATGCTTAGCCCAAACACACACCAAGTTGGCTCCGGAAGTGGATTTCTGCACTATCTGAACCTTGTTACTCATTCTCTGTAAACCTAGGTTACTAGTCTAGTATAAAAACTACTTTTAGAGATTCATTTTGTATCTCATGACATTTTTACATTCCTTATTGTATCTTTGACGACATGAGACTCTAAACCCCATGGTTGGGGGTGAGGAGCTCTGCTGTGTCTCGATGAATTAATGCAATTACTACTATTTTCTATTCAATCGCGCTTGCTTCTATGCTAAGATATTCACTCGTACTTCAATGTGATGAATGTGATGATCCGTGACACTCATCAACATTCTCAACTTATGAACGCGTGCCTGACAACCACTTCCTTTCTACCTGCAACAGCTTGAGTGTGTATCTCTTGGGCTCCTGATTCACGAGTTTGATTGTCTCTCCTGACAATAGAGCATTTAATTCAGTGAGATCAGAACCTTCGTGGTTTAGGCTAGAATCAATAGGCGAAATTCCTGAGATCCGAAAAGTCTAAACCATGTCTGTAGTATTTCGAGTAGGATCTAGGAAGGGATGATTGTGACGAGCTTCAAACTTGCGACTGTTGGGCACAGTGACAGTGTACAAAAAGATCAATGGATCTTATTCCAACACAAGTGAGAACCGACAAATGATTAGCCATGCGAAAAACTGTAGCGGACATGTTTTCACTGGGAGGACGGATGGTAGCCATTGACAACGGTGATCCACCAACATAAAGCTTGCCATAGAAGGAGCCAGGCGTGTTTGAAGAAAAAGGCAGTGGGAAAGCAAAAACTCAGAGGGTAGAGTATCTCCGAAACCTCAACCTGTTCTCCATTACTGCATAACAAGTATTATTTATTTCATGTTCTTTTATATTTTACAAATAAAACTAAGAATTATTATTGATATCCTGACTAAGAGTTACAAGATAACCATAGCTTGCTTCAAGCCGACAATCTCCGTGGGATCGACCCTTACTCACGTAAGGTATTACTTGGACGACTCAGTGCACTTGCTGGTTAGTGGCACCAGAGTTGTGAAACGTGTAAATCATAATTCTGTGCACCACAGGCACAATGAGATGTTTGAGGTTCACAAAATGCAAGATGGTTCCATTTACACTGTTAACCTTGTGCAATGACACTGTGATTATGGTCATTTCCAGGTCGAGCGACTCCCATGTTGCCACGTCCTTGCATGTTGCACTAACCAGCATCTTGATTGGCAAGTATATATGCATGACGTGTACAAGATGTCTGAAATTTGCAAGGTCTACGGAGGTGAGTTTGTTCTGGGTGACCCATCTATGTGGGCTAGATATGAAGGAGTGAAAGTGATCGCGAACTGGACATTATGGTGCGCGACAAAAGGAAGACCAAAGTCAACCCGTTACTTGAATGAGATGGATTCTTGGGATATGTGTGGTCCTCGCCCATTAGTGTGTAAGCTTTTTTATGTGTTTGCACAATTTATTTATGCATGCAGTAAACATTGAATAATAAATACGAAGTTAGATAAAAAGTGCAACAAACTGGTCTCGAACAGAATAGTACGATAGCAAAGCTAAACATACCATAATAAGTACAAAAAAAATAGAAACTGCTAAATATACAATTCGAGATACAACACTAAATACAAGTAACAACAATGAGTACAAAGCTATACTGAACAGTATAAGATAAACTGCAACTTACTTCTTCGACGCCTTCTTCGAATACTGAGATGGGGTGTATTTATCCGGGGACACAGTCTGTGTCCGTAAATTATACGGATGACCTTGAAAAATACCGGCATCCAAACCACCGCCAATGTCAGAAGCACCGCTAGTGTCTTACAAACCGAAACCACTTATGCCCGGAGCACTCGCAACACCATAATCATACTTGTGCTGAAGGTCATGTCCCAGAAATCCCTCCTCATGCTGCAGGTATTCATTCAAATCAAACAGCACAGTACGCGGTGGTGCGGAAGGACAGTGAGGAACTACATGACCTGGCAAGTAATCCATCGAGAAGTCACTGGCATGACCTGATGTGGCGCGACGACCAACAAACTGCTCAGATGCACCAGGCCCTTGCTGCTCTGGCGTCAGAAACAGATAATCGACCTGAGAGAAGCTGATGGAATAAATTTCATGCAACGGACTGAATTGACAATTGACTGTAATTATCATCTGTGGTATGTAAGGTTTCGTTGCTTGAGGTGGTTGTGGTTTTGGTATGTACGATTGTTGCTACTCCCATGTCGGCCACTGCTGTTGTTGCTCATATACCGAAAACTGCTGTTGGCCATAGGCCGGTGCCTGAAACTGCTGGCCATATACTGGGTACTGAAATTGCTACTCATGCCCTGGCATCTGGAATTGGTGTTCATATGTCGGAGCCTGAAAGTGGTGCTCATATGCAGAAACCTAGATAATAATTAGTACTAATTAATAATAATTAATCAACCTGAATAATAATAATTAATAACAGAATCAATAATAATAATTAATAATGGTAACATTAATGATAATAAACCTTAATGATATATGAAACCTTTGGTCATAGCCCGGTGCTTGATACTGGTGCTCATGAGGGGAAATTTGTTGCTGAGGTCCAGTTGGTTCTTCCTGTTATTCCTGTGGTTCATTCGTGTTAGCCTCTTCATCTGCAACTCTATCTGACAGTTATAGTGATGCCCGTACTGCTATGTGTAACAATTGTAGTACACCGGAAGTTGATGAAAGTCGACAATCTCGTCCCCTAACTGCAGTGTATTATAGCGGCCAGATATCCTCAAGTTAACCCATTGAATGTTCCTGTCTCTCCAGTCATGGTTCTGTAGGCCTGTCAACCGCCTACAATGATCACAACCAATCTCGAAAGTCGGGTCTAGTGGAAGTTGTTGCAGCCTGAACTGTCGTCTAATTCGGTCTGTCAGGTGCCACTTTATACACTCGAATGACATTAATGGCGACTTTGTGGAGCACATAAACATGCAATCCACTTTGATGTTTAAATTGGTAGAGTTCATGAATTATCTTATCATTTTGGCCCTATGTGCTCATACACGCTCTTGGAAGTTGATTCGCTTTTGACCAAGTAGATAGAAGCATTCGCATTAGTTGCATTCATATAGGAAAATTGCATAGCATAAACCTCACTCTCCTATGATTCTTTGATCTTTTAATTTCTTTTAGCATGAGGACATGCTTGGTTTAAGTGTGGGGAGGTTTGATAAATCCCAATTTTAGGGTTTATCTTGTGTAGAATTTGGGGGGTTTTATCAATATTTTTCGCACTTAATTCATATAAATGCATGGTTTTTGTGTTTCCTTCCTAATCGTGCTTCATGGTTGAAAACATGCTTCTTTGACCTTAAAATGCTATATTTTAATCCTCTTCTATTATTATTCGATGCCGTGATGTGTTTGTTAAGTGATTTCAGAGTTTACAGAGCAAGAATGGCTTAGAAAATGGAAGGAGAGCATGCACAAGTGGAAGGAACATGAAAAATGGAGCTTTGGAGAATTGGCACCGACACGCACGCGTGACCGATGCGCACGCGTAGATGCATGTTGCTGGGATCGGCGTGCGAGAGTTGGCGTATTTGCGTGGATTGGCGAAAATCCCACCGACGCTTACGCATACCTGACGTGTACGAGTGGATCACAAAAATCAGCCGACGCGCACGCGTGGCCGACGCGCATGGGTGACGCTCAGCACGTGACCTCATTAATGAAATCGTGACTGGCCATTTTTGAGGAGCTCCAGGCCCAAATCCAACCTGATTCTGTATGGAAAAGACCTAGAAATTGTAGGGAGAAATGGGGGGGGGATCAATCATACACACTTTTTACACAATTTGTAGCTAGTTTTTGTTCTTATTCTTCTAGAGAGAGAAACCCTTATTCCTCTCTAGATCTAGTTGATTTGATCTTCTCTTGTTGAAATTCTAAATTGGATCTTGTTGATTTTAGTTTGGATTACCTAATTTGAGTTCTATAGTATAATTTCATTTTAGATCTTGTGTTGAATTTATGTTTTCTTGCTATTTCCCTTTTTCTTCTCATTTATGAATTTCATAGATCTTGAATTTCTATTAGTGCATTGATGTTTTTCATGATTAATAGTGTTGTTTGAGTTATTTTCCATTGATAATTGTTAGTGGGTACTTGTAATTTCTAATTAATTTGCAATTTGAATATGTCTTTTGTTAGTGCATACTATGTGTTTGATGAAATGTTCCTTTTGATTATGGAGGAGTCTTATTTACTCTTGGTCTAGGCTAAGGGAATTGGGTAAACTTGAGTCATTGGGTCTAATTGATTTGGTGATTTGAGAACCCTTAGTGGTCAATTTGATAACCATTGACAATAGCTTACTACTAAGTCAATTAGTAGCTAAGTTATGACTTATGGGTTGATGTTGACCAAGCCGTTTGACACACTTCAAGTATAAAAGTAAACTTAATGAGCTTGGTTCCTCACAATTGTCAAGATATGGTTATTAGACAAGGATGGTGACCCCAATTCCTATGTCTAGCCAAGAGTTCCTTTTATTATTCATACTTGAAAATAAAAAAATCCCAACTGCTTAATTCTTGTTATAGTTAGTTTAGTTGATTACTTAGTTCTAGAGTAGAAGTAGATTATATGTTCTCTTGCTAGATTGAAATTGCTCATACCTTGCTTTAGTTATTTGATTTAGTTTCTTGCACTTTAAGATTCCTTGCATGTTAAGTCTAGTAGTTTAAATTCTTCATCATGACTTCCAACCCCAGAATTCTAACCAATATTGATGCACATGTTTGTCCATTCCTTGTGAGACGACCCGAGGTTTGAATACTTCGGTTTACTTTTATTGGGGTTGAACTTTGTGACAACCATATTAAAATTTGATTAGAGAGGATTCATTATTGGTTAAGACTATACTTGAACGTAAATATTTTGTGAAATTCTTTACCAAGGATAATCTTCACCATCATGCTACCGTACATAGCTAGGCTATAGGACATGGGCAAATACAGCTGGAGATCCGTTGCTCTTTCGTGGTTATATTGATGCATGTGTCGTGTTGTAAACCCCGCTAAATTAGTAAATAATTAGTCAATAAATTAAATTTTAAAAAGGAAAATTAAAAATGTGAATATTGTATTGAAATAGGATAGAGCTCTTTAAAACGAAAATTTTGACACTAATTTCGAAGAATTTGGCCCAAGATTGGGCCGAACCGGACCCAAATCGGGCTCGGAGCCCAACTGAACCCATCAAATAAAGAAGACACAGCTTCCTTTCCCCCTTCTCTCTTCATTCACGCTGCCATTCTTGGAGAAGGGAAGAAGAAAACTAAAACCCTAACCTCCATTTCAAACCACGATATTTCCCCCATCCGAGTTCTAATCGCCGCACCGTTTCCGGCTATGCGACCACCGCTTCGAGCTCTACAGTTTCATCGGAACAATGTCATAGGTAAGTCACTCTACCACTCCAATTTCTCTACCCCTTGAATTTTGAAAATTGGTGAGAACCCATATTGAGATTTGGTTAATTTTGGTACTCTAGGTTCAATTTAGCTTGTAGAGCTTGTTGATTTTGGCTCTCTTGGTCCGTGAGTACAGTGAGGTCTCTAGCCCTAGCCAATTCTTGGTTTTGATATGTAAATTCTGAATTTTGAAGTATATATGTATGATATGTGTGAACTATATATATATTGGAATTGAATTGTGGACAATTGGAGGCTTGGTGAAGGATTGGTGCCAAAGTTTTGGTGATTCTGGAACTTGTGGGGCTATGTGTGTGGATTAAGTGATTGCCTTGGACAATACGTGGAAATCGACCAAGGTATAGTTTAGGTTTCGCATATTTAATTATAATGTTTTGTGAAAACTTAGGCTAGGTGACCATAGGATAGGTTGGAACGTATGAGTATATTTAAAGTTTAGTGACTTTGATGAGAATTGTTATATGGATTTGGTGCTTTTTGGATAAGTGTTAATTAATGTATTGTGAGCTTAATGCTAGTTGGATAAGAGTTTAATGATGGGTTGATATTGATGCGTGGTGTATATATATATATATATATATATATATATATATTGGATAGGGATATGTTCATCTTATTGATTATTTGGGATGTTGATGCATGATATGTGTAAATTGAGGAATGGTAAGGACAAAAAGATTGTTATGGTATTGATGTAAATGTATTATGTTGATGGATATAAAGGTGGTAAGTTGAGTTTTAATGAAAAAAAAAAAAGAGGTTTTTGAGGTTTTGTGAAATTTGGTTTTTGGCCGAACCTCGGCTAGCTATAACTTGGATTTCGGACCCCTAAATGATTTTAAACTTGTTTTATATGAAAATTGGTTTCGTGAAGTTTACGCCATTTGATGTGAGCAAAACCATTGCCTAAGAATCTCTTCTCGGTAAAAAAGAGAAATGATTTCGTTGTAGGTATAGTTCTCAACCAACAAGCAATGCTCAATCAAAGTTTAGATATTCAAATTCAAAACATAAGTCGAGATCAAGAGTAATTCAACCTCGGGTCATTCTCCCTATGAATGCAATTGGAAGTGTTACTCTCTTGGTTGTGGAGGCAAAAAGGGGTGGTTTCCAAATCAAAGAACAAAAGATTAAAAGAACTAGGAAATAAAATAACTAAGTGTTGATCAAAATTGATATTAATGCAAATAAAAAGAGGATAAGATCAAAACTAGTAAAAAATCTAAGATATGCATAAAAAGAGCCTTGACTTGGAAATGAGACTCCTAGGAATCCTATCATCACCATAACTATAACTATGGTAATTATCATGAGTGAGTCTCGCTTAGATAACCCCTAACATCGAGGAGTAGGTCAAGCAAGCATAATTGACCTTAATCCATAAGTCCTAACTAACTTACCAAACTAGTTGATAAAAAGCTAGCTTTAATGGAAACAAGAGTCAACTGACTCCCCAAGAATTACCACTAAATGTCAGACATTATGACTCTAGTATCTTAGGAACCCCAAGCCAAGGTGTGAAAATCTACTCAAAATTACCAAGTGGCATTTTCAAAACACTTGGTGGTCATATAACCAAAACATGAGAAATTGCAAAGGAAAGTGAAAAACTATAACCAACTATTCACAAAACCAAATATAAACAAGAAATCAAACATAAAGGAAGCATGAAACATTAAATTCATCAATCAAAACTTCAAGAAACTCAAAATTGCAAATATGAACAAAGTAACTTGAACCAAAAGAGAATGAAAGTAAAAGTGCTTTAATTAAAGAGGGAATGAGAGTACTTACAAGTAAAGAAGCAAAATCCAAAATCAAAGTTTGCTATAAAATGCTACAATTAACCCTAATTAAAAACCCTAAGAGAGCTTTCCCTAATCTACACTACTCATACTCCTACTATAAAAAACTATGAAAAAATTATGTCTAAGTCCTAATCATGCCTTCACATGTGTTGATATCCCCTTCATATAGCATCCATTTTCAGCCTTCAAGCCTTCCAAAATGGGCCAAAAGCCCTTAGAAATCACGCAGCACATGTTTCTTTAATGAAATCATGTGTAGGGTCCTGTGCGTATGCACAGGTGGTCGTGTGCACACACACATGAAAATTCCTTCTTATGCGCATGCACACTTGCTTGTGCGCACGCACACTTCGCTGTGTGTGCTTTTCCTTATTTTCTTCATGTTTTCTCCCTTGTACATGATTTCTTCTACTTTTGCTTATCCATTCTTGCCTAAACGACTTGAAATCACTCAACAAACAAGTCATGGCATTGAATGGCATGAAAGTGAAATTAAATTGCTCAACTTAAGCACAAAATTACATGTTTTCGCAGTTAGGATCAAATTAGGGACAAAACACAAAAGTATGCTATTTGGGTGCTTAAGTGTAGGTTTATGTGCTAGAATGCATCTAAATTGAGTCAAAATATATCATCAAATATGGACTCATCACCGTTCGAAGAACGGAAGAAAAATGAGTTAAAATAGAAAAGTTATGCGCGTCGGAAGTTTGGATTAAAAAGTTGGAATTCTGCAACTTTTCAAACTTATGCAAATTTTTGGAAAAACGTACACTCACGTGTACGCATGACCCGGCATTTGCGTACACATTCAGCTGCTCACGACGCGACCAACCCTTTTGGGTTGGGATTCTCGTGTACACGAGCAGGGAGCTTGCGTACGTGAGTAATGACTTTTTCATGCCCACGCGTACGCGTGACTTGGGATTTGCGTACGCGATCAGTCGCTCGCGATGCAACCAACCCTTTTGGCTTAGGGCTCTCACGTATGCGTGCAAGGGGCTTGCACTTGCGAGCATGGATTTCCACACGGCCATGCGTATGCGTGACTCATGTTTTAACAAAAATGGATTTTTGTGTTTTTAAGTCAAATTTCAAGCTTCTAAACCTCTATTTTCACTCTTTTAGCCTCGATCATAGTAGTAACTCTAGTAATAAGTCGAAGCTAAGAAATAGAGGTAACTTAGGGATAAAGGTTAAAAGTGATGAGTTATATGAGGAGAATGTGTATGTATGATGGCTATATGATGTCATGGCTATAATGAATGATTATGTAATGAATACGAATGGTTATGAATATTATGCTGCTTATGAATTTAATATTATTTGAGATACGAGTTTCCCTGGATATAGAACCGTGGCTTGCCACCATGTGTTTTAGGTTGAGATTCGATACTCTGTTGCCCTACGTCGTAAGGGTAATCGGGCACGTATAAATTTTCGGAAATAGTTATCTCCTATTGCGTAAGTTATATATGAAAGTTTGAATGTATGAATGAAATGAGAAAAGCTATGCATAGACTCATGGAGATGCGCGACGAGGGACAATCCAAGGGTTTCGAACTTGTCGGGTTGGCTTGATAACCGACAGAGCCTCATCAGCCATAGGACATGCATACATCATGCGCGACGAGGGACAATCTAAGGGTTTCAGACTTGTTTGCTATGCATACTTGGAAATGCCTAACTGAATATATATTATGCTAATTGTTATATTTGCTACTTGCATTACCTGCCTTCTACTTGTGCTTGAGATTGTTTGTTTTTCTGTCTCTGCTAAATCATTGGTGATGGAGGAGCAGAGGAAAGGTGGACAGGTTTGGTGTTAAAGTTAAGTTTAAGCTAAGTTTAGAATTCCCTAGACACCTACCTTTTTTATGGTTTCTATTTAATAACTTAAGCTTTATAATCTGAGTGTTGGCGTTCTAGGATTGCCTCTGGCATTCCTAGGACCTTATATCTTATATGCGTGGCACATTTCCCAAGCTGAGAACCTCTGGTTCTCACCCCATATTGTGTTGTTGTTTTCAGATGTAGGTTGAGAGGCACCTCGTTAGGCATCTGGACTTCTGAAGCGTCGTGGTTCCTGGGCTATTTTGTTATTTAGTTTATGTATATATGTACTTAGCTTTCTCTCCAAGAAACTTGTTTATTTTGTCCCTCTTATATGTTTAAGAAGAGTTAAGGTTTTATCTGTGTATTTTGGGATACGTATATATGTATGTAAATATTTTCCGGCCAGCCTTGGCTTTGCAGGCTGAGTTAGGTGCTACTTATTCTGTATCCTTGACTCTTTATTCTCTCTTTTTGTTTATTTACACCTATGCTCTTTAGGTTTCTTAGCACGCAAGTAATCTCGTTTTCTGAGCATTTCACTTTTTATTTTGCGATTTTGTTTTACCTGTTTTCCAAGACTCCTCGTATATTACTCTCTTTCAGGTACTATTATGTATAAATTTTGTTTTAGAGCCCGTAATACCACACCACCTCTATTTTACGGCTTAAGCGTAAAGCTTTGTGTGGTAAGTTGTTACACCTCTATTTTACTTATATGGCCGTTGTTGATCCATAATGTTTTGGGTTGCAGGTGGTTAGGATATCATCCAATATTGAGCGAGAAGGGGCCTAAAGTCATGCATTGGAGGCTTAGGATAGAAATATTTCAAGATAGGATGTGAGTATTTTAGCTTTTAGGTTATTATTGTTAAGTTATGTAACTTCTTAATGTTTCTTGTGACCTTCATCAACCATTACTCTATAACAGTTCACGTGGACGCCTTATAGCTCTCCAGAGGTTGTTCAGATAGTGCATACTGAGATATTAGATCCCCGATATATGGCGTTATAGAGGGATGTTACGACGTATATCAAACCAGTAGTCAAACTCGACTTCAGTCTTGGCATAAGCAGCGTTCACTAAATACCCCAAAAACCAACTCGCATAAGGCTTGTCTTCAATTCTATAACATTGCCTGGCATCGTCATTTGCATACCTAGTACCCATCGTGGTAACTTATTACATGACTCTTTCCAATTTCCATAAATTTGCGCAATGACCTTCTGCTTAGCCAACCAAATCCTCCGGTAAGTCAGTCTAAATCCAAAATATGCCTTTGTCGCATTCGGTAATACCTAATCGACATGGTCACATAAGCTCTTATCATAGGAAGTATGAAAGCATATATAACATGATAATCAAGCATCTAGTGATCACTAAATATCGACATGGCCAAACATCTATGAGGTCCATTATACATTCTTACCTCCCAAATACCCTTCCGCTGTCAAAGAGTGATCCGAATCAACCATGTGCAGCCGTTTCCAAACTCCTTACACTTTCCATGATACTTGACATGATTAGATTCTAGCACTCTATACTCAACCTTACGACGGATGCTATAAGTCTTCACATTTAAGATAGCTTCCTCTTTATCCTGAAACTACTAACCAAATTAGAACTCAGCTAGACCTTCTGTATCTTATGTATCTTTGGCCCAAAATCCATATGTTACATCTAGTAACCTCTGTTGTGTCATGGATTCCAAGTCTAAAATCAAAAAGTGAGGAGGGTATTGTTGAGCTCCCGAATTCGATGCTCTACCACCCCCGACTGGAATACTCCTCCCAAGATAATCATTTCTATCCTCATCAATCATGACAGGCTCCACATTATCATCATCATCATCATCCTGCAGTACGTCTTCGACACCATCTAGTATTTCACCCTCCCCAAAAATTGGGATCATAATGTGTAAGAACCGAAAGTTATTAACTATTTAATTAAAGTAAAATAATAAATTAATAGTCCGGAATAGGTTCAAAAATTTAGAAATAATCAAAAAAATTAAAAGTAAAACTTGGATTCATTAGATTTTTTCTGAGTGGAAAAACGTATTTTCTACAGAACATTACGTAAGAATGCGTACCAGTAATTTAACTGGTAGTACTGGCTTAAGTCTGCCCGATACTGTGTAAAAATAAGAAAGACTACAAAAAATCTTAGAAAATATTTAGAATTTAAAAACCGGATGCTAATTCTAAAGGTTTTGGCCCAAAGTTGGGCCATACGAACTAAAAACATTAAGCAGTTGGACGGCCTAAGTTAGGCCCAAGTCCAACATATAAATGCACCTTAATGAAGTCATTCGGCTTTATAACACACACACAAAAGGGAGAATTGCTGAGATTGAAGAAGAAGATATCACTATGTGTTTGCTTGCTTTGCCTAACTGAAACGACAAGTGATATCATGGCCAATAGGACAGACATTCATCATGTGTATCTTCTATGTGTTTGCTTTCTTTGCCTAATTGCATCTAGTGCCTAAATGTATAACATGCTTATTTGCTTCTTGAATTACTTGCTATAAATGTATATTGCATGTGTTTTACTTGCATGCATCTACTTGTGTTTTTTGCTGGGATTGAGGAGGTTTGATAGGTGGTGGTGATGGGATCGCATGGAGGATAACTTGGTAAAGGTTGTGAGACAGTGGTATTTCTGTTAGTTAGAAAATCCTTAAGACTAGATAACCCTTTTTATGGTTTTTATTTAAATGTTTCTAAGTCTGAATCTTATGCTTGTGGAAAGTTCTAAGATTGCTTTTAGCATCCTAAAATCTTATATCTTATCTATTGGGCATTGTTACCATGTTGAGTACCTCCAGTTCTCTTACTTTTGTATATTGTACTTGTTACCATAGATGTTTAACCTTGAAAGACGGGATGTATCCATTTTACTTTCAAAAACTTTGTTGTATCTATTTGGACTATTCAGCCCAAGCTCCACAGGCTGTGACTTGTTCTCCTTTTGTTATTGTGTGTGTGTGTGTGTGTGTGTGTGTGTGTGTGTGTGTGTGTATACCTTGTTTATCTTGTATTTATGATCCTTTTTCATACCTTTATGCTTTTGGTTATCGTGTGAGAACGCTTTGTGTTTTTTTCTGAGTCTTTGAGCTTTAATTCCTTCATCGAGCTTTTAGTTTAATATATTCCTTGATTATATACTATTATATGAGCTTTAAACTATTGTGGAGCTTTGTCGCCCTTTGCTTTATGGCTCTAGAGGTAAGACGTAGGGTGATAGAGTGTTACATTTTGTGGTATTAGAGCAATTCGTCTTTGTGCGCTTGAGGGATGGATCGATTATGCTTTATTGCATATTTTGGGTCATTTTTCTTTCGTGCTATTTAGGATATCTATTTGATATGCATAACATGCTTGTTTGTGAGTGCCTTTATGGGATAATTGAAGTACTGAGCTTGAGGTATTGAGACTGATTACCTTGATATCGATTGTTTGGTGTGGACAGAATCCTGAACGGTGACTTGCAGACGAGGTCGACCAGGTACACAGATAGATAATGAGGATGACCAACCGGCCGATAACCATCCTGAATTCATGGCGGCGATAACTAACCTAGCTAACTCGATGCAAGCGAGTGTTGCTAGGATAACACAAGCCATGGAAAAGTTGGGGCAACCAGCCAAAAATGGAAACAGAAATAGAGAAGGGGTCAGAAACAACTTAGGAGGTGCTCTGATGACAATAGTTGCTTTCCTAAAGGTTAACCCACCGACTTTCATAAGAACGATAAATTCTACAGAAGCAGACAACTGGTTCCAAGCCATGTAGTGTGCACTACAGACTCAGCATGTCTCAGATACTCAATTCGTGGAGTTTGCGGCCTATCAACTGATGGAAGAAGCTCAATACTGGTGGCAAGGAGAGTTTCAACTACTGCAACTTCAGAATACGGATATTCCTTGGGAGTTATTTCAGACAACCTTTTACAGGAAGTATTTTCTGGAATCAGGGTTCTATGTTTGTAACCGAGTATACTAGTAAGTTTGTGGAACTTTGTAGGTTCTCAAGGATATGTCAAGGAACCCCTGAGTCCTATGAGGGTTGGAAGTGCATTAAGTACCAAGGAAGTCTTCGGGAGAACATTATGAGTACTGTGGCTCCATTGGAGATTCAGAGATTTTCTGAACTAGTAAACAAGGCGAGGGTTGTTGAAGATTGTGCTAAGAAGGTGGCTTTGGCAAGGGATACTCGTGGAGGCAACAATAACCGAGGTCGTGGGAAGCATTTTTAGCCTAGATCTTATAACTTCAAAAGGGGTGGACATGCCCCTCAATATCCACAAGGTCAAGGAAACTTCAGGATAACTAACTACCACCAGTTTCATCAGGCAAAAGGAAGAGGTAAACAAAGTAAAACTTCTCCGGATTTAACTTATGACTGTTGCAGACATTTTCATCCTTATAATTCATGCAAGCTGGGTATAGGTGGATGCTTTATTTGTGGATTGCCTGGGCACTGGCAAGGGATTGTACTTGTAAGAGAAACCATAATGCGGGTCAGAACCAATAACAAGGCCGAGTATTTGCTGTGAATGCCAATGATGCTGCTAAATCGGATCCTCTGATGAGAGGTAAATATTTAATTGGTGACAAAATATTGATAGCATTGTATGACATGGGCGCTTCACATTCATTGTTGCATTTGATAAGGCTACCGAGCTGGAGTTGAAAATCTCATATACTTAACTTTCGATTCGCATGTGCATACCCCGTCTCAAACAGTTGTGACTTGGTTAGGTTGTAGGCAAGTCCCCTTCCGGATAGAGGATAAACCCTTTGTGCATGACTTAATATGTTTGCCGATGGTTGAGTTGGAGATGATTTTGGGATTTGATTGGTTGTCAAAGAATCGAGTGCTGTTGGATTACTTTGAACGATCGATTCCATTTATGTTGGAAGGAGAAGGAGGAGCAATTGTAGCTGAGAGTTATTATCTGAACTCTGTAATGGTGAAATGTAGTGAGAAAGAGTGTCAGGGTTATATACTCTTGCCTGTAAATGCGTCAGGCAATGAGCAAAAGTTAGACCAAATTCCAGTAGTTAGGGAGTTTTCCAAAGTGTTTCCAGAAGATATTCCCGAATTTTCACCTCAAAGGGAGATTGAATTTGCGATAGACTTAGTGCCGGGAGCAGGTCTAATTTTAATTACACTGTACAGAATGACTTCGATAGAGTTGGCTGAACTTAAACTCAGTTGGAAGAGCTTCTAAACAAGAAGTTCATTCGACCGAGTGTGTCTCCATGGGGAGTACCAATTTTATTGGTGAAAAAAAAAAAGATAGAGGGATGCAACTTTGTGTGGATTACCGATAGTTAAACAAAATGACGGTTAATAACAAGTACTCGCTGCCAAGGATCGATGATTTAATGGATTAATTGCAAGAAGCTGTGGTGTTCTCAAAGATCGATTTGAGGTTAGGTTACCATCAGATAGGGGTGAAGGAGGAAGATATTTTAAATATTTCGTTCATAACACATTATGGTTACTATGAATACGTAGTGATATTCTTTAGGTTGACCAATGCACTTGTTATATTCATGGATTACATGAACAGAGTGTTTCATCCCCTTTTAGATAAGTTTATGGTGGTATTCATAGATGAAATCCTGGTTTACTCAAAGACGGTGAAAGAACATGAGGAGCATCTAAAGATTGTATTGCAGATTTTGAAGGAGCGGAAGTTGTTTGCGAAGTTGTCAAAATGTGAATTTCAAAAAGAGGAGGTAAAGTTTTTAGGACACGTGGGGAGTAAGAAAGGAATATTTATGGATCCTTCAAAGATAGAGGCGGTGATGGAATGGGAAAGACCGATGTCAGTGACAAAAATTAGAAGCTTCTTGGGATTAGCCGGGTATTTCCGAAGATTCATCCATGGATTTTTGCAAATTGCGTTGCCAATGGCAAAGAGAACTCGGAAGGATACACCATTTGTGTGGACGTCAGAATGTGAAGAGAGCTTTCGTACATTGAAAGAAAAGTTAACTTCAGCACCAATCTTGATTTTACCCGAACTACACGAACCGTTTGAAGTTTACTGTGATGCCTCGCTGAAAGGCTTGGGTTGTGTGTTAATGCAACACCGGAATGTGGTAGCTTATGCTTCGTATCAACTAAGACCACATGAGGTGAATTATCCAACTCATGACTTGGAATTGGCGGCGGTTGTGTTTGTGCTAAAGATCTGGAGGCATTATTTGTAAGGAGTAAAGTTTTGAGTCTTTTCTAATCACAAGAGTCTCAAGTACATCTTTGATCAGAAGGAGCTCAATATGTGCCAAAGGAGGTGGATGGAGTTACTGAAAGATTACGATTTTGAACTAAGTTATCTCCCCGAAAAGGCTAATCTTGTAGTAGATGCCTTGAATAGAAAGTCATTGATAGTTGCATGGATGAGGATTAAAGAGGAGGAGTTAGAGAATAAGTTTGTTGAGCTTAAGTTAGACATTGGAGAAATTGATGGAAGGGCTTGTTTGAACCAATTCCACATCTCAAGTACGTTCAAGACCGAAATATAGAAGGGACAGTAAAATGAGCAGGAGCTTCGGAGAACGTTCCAACCAATTGGAAAAGAGAAGTAAGGAGAATTCACTAAGGACGGTGAAGGTATATGGAGATATAAGAGGAGATCTGTGTGCTAGATGTTGGGAGTTTGAGGCAAGAATTGTTGGCAGAAGCACATAACAGCGGATTCTCTGTTCATCTAGGATGTACGAAGATGTATCATGATTTGAAGAAAATGTTTTGGGAGCCTGGGATGAAGGGTGATGTAGCCTCACCTGTGTCCAAGTGTCTGATGTGTCAAAAGATGAAGATAGAGCACCAGAAACCATCAGAATGCTACAACCTCTTGAGATTCCTCAATGGAAGCGAGAATGAGTGACTATGGACTTTGTAATGGGTTTGTCGATGACTAGGTCAGAATTTGATGCGGTTTGGGTGATCGTGGATCGTTTAACCACATCCGCTCACTTTCTGCCTATCCGAGTGAACTATTCACTGAAGGAATTGGCGAGACTATACATTAAAGAGATAGTAAGGTTGCATGGCATGCCAACGACGACAGTGTCAGACCGAGATTACCGTTTTACATTAAGGTTTTAGGGAGCTTTTCAAAGAACTTTTGGTACGAGACTATGTCTCAGCACGGCGTATCATCCACAAACTGACGGACAGTCAGAAATGACTATATTCAGACATTGGAAGATATGCTAAGGGCTTGTGTGTTACATCAACCGAGAAATTGGGACCGTTACATGCCATTGTGAAGTTTGGGTACAACAACAGCTTTCATGCGAACATTAGAATGGCTCTGTATGAGACTTTGTATGGACGGAAGTGCCAGTCTTTACTGTGTTAGTATGAGACCGGTGAATCAACTGTTTTTATCTAGATTTGGTAGCAGGAACCACTGCGAATATCAAGCAAATTTGAGCTAAAATTCTAACTATGCAAAACTGACAGAAGAGTTATGCGGACCAGAAGAGAAAGCCGTTAGAATTGGAAGAGGGTGAGCACGTATTTCTGAAGGTGACTTTAACAACTGGATTGGTAGAGCAATTAAGACGACGAAGTTAAACCTGAGATACATTGGACCATTTAAAAATTGAGGTGTGTCAGGCCAGTGGCTTGTCAAGTAGCTTTACCACTACACTTACCTAACCTGAATGATGTATTCCATGTGTCATAACTCCGTAAGTACACATCGGATGCAAGTCATGTGTTAGAGCCCGAGTTAGTTGAGTTGAAAGAGAACTTAACTTTTCAAGTCCCGCTAATGAGGATTGATGACACTAGTGTGAAGAAACTGCGTGGAAAAGAAGTTTTTTGGTGAAGGTAGCCTAGAAAAGAGCTGGAATGGCAGAGCCTACTTAGGAATTGCAGTCAGAGATTTGGAAGGATTATGACGAGTTATTCTCAGGTAATTCCTAAATTTTGGGGACAAAATTTTTAATTTGGTGGGGAGAATGTAAGAGCCGAAAATTATTAATCGTTTATTTAAAGTAAAATAATAAATTAATAGCCTATAATAGGTTCAAAAATTTAGAAATGTTAGAAAATTGAAGGTGAAATTTGGATTCAATAAATTTTTCAGAGTGAAAAAACGTATTTTCTACGAAGAATTGTGTAAAAATGCATACTGGTAATTTAACTGACAATACCGACTTAAGTTTGCCTAATTCTATGTAAGAATAATAAAAAACTGCAGAAAAACTTAGAAAACATTTAGAATTTAAAAATTGGGCGCTAATTCTAAAGGTTTTGGCCCAAAGTTGGGCCAAACGAACTAAAAATGTTAAGCGGTTGGACCGGACCTAAGTTGGGTCCAAGCCCAACATATAAATGTACCTTAATGAAGCCATTCAGCTTCATAACACACACACACACACACACACACACAAAAGAGGGAGAGTTGCTCAGATTGAAGAAGAAGAGATTACTATTCATCTTCCCCTTCACGAGATCATAACTTGGGCTAGGGAGCTTTGTTTTTCGTGCCGTTTGTGGTCACGTGAAACTCTTGCTGAGCTCTTAGATTTCATCTAAACAAAGTTGGTAAGAACTCAAAATCTATGCCCCATTCCTCTGTTCTAACAATTTTGTGATTTTGGATTTTGTCATTAAGTAGATTTTTTATTTTGGTTGTTTAGGGGTGATCTAGCATCGGATTATTGTTGGATTTTGCCGCTAATACCGTCGGATAAGGTAAGCCACTTTGGAATCCTTGTGATTTGGTGTAATTGTGAGCCTTAGTTACTAATTATGGTAAATTGAATGTGTATAGCTGAATTCTTGTGATTGGTGTGAAGTTGGTGGTACTGGAATTGAACTTTTGGTGGTTGAGCTTCGTTGAGCTTGTTGGAGGTCAATTTTGATGTTTTGAGTTATGCAGATATCGGCTAATATATAGTTTCAATTTTTTTTAGTTAATATGTAATGTTGCGTGAAACTTAGGCTAGTAGACTATAAGATAGGATTGAATTAAATAAATGGTTGATTAACTTGTGTATGTGGCATATGAATTGTGATAAAGATTGAATGAGTTGTATATGTTGGAATATGATTATGGTGATTTTAATATGATGATTGATGATTGATAATGATTGTAAGCATGGTACTTAAAATGAGACGATGTTGTTGAATTTGGATTGATGGATTGGTGAATTGAATAATATTTAGGTGTGAAAATGGTTTAGAAAGTGGTTGGGAAGTAATGGATCATATATATATGAATGTTGATATTGAATTGTAGGTTTTGCTATTGGTTAGAGTGTTTTTGAATTTGGTTTGGTTTGGAGTTTTGGAAAACTAGAGAACTTTGCAAGTTTTGATAAAACCTTGTTTTTAACCAACTTCAATGAGTCCTAACTTGTGCTCCAGATCCTTAATTTTGATAAAACTCAATTTAAATGAACGTTAGGTCCAAGAGGTTTAAGACGTTTGAAGAATGAATGAAAAATGTTTTAAACCGAAAAAGTTGTGCATGTTTGAAGTTTGGTACCAAAATCTGAATTCTGCAATAAACAACATTTTAAGGATTTTTGCGAGCATGCGTACGCAGACAGTGCACGCGACGCGAGAAGTGGCCACTGCCAAGTACTCTCGTGTACGTGACACTGGCATGCGTACGCAAGAATGGCATTTTTACTGGCATGCCTACGGGACTTATAACACGCGACGCACAGAATTCTTTCTATTTTGGGACTCTCGTGTATGCTGGCAGGGTCTCTCATATGCAACCTTGCTTTTTATTAACCCATGCATATGTATGACCATGTTTTGCTGAAAATTTATTTTTTCTGAAAGTTTAATAGTTCCTCTAACTTTATAAACTTCTTTAATTACTATTTAAGACTTGTAACTAGTGATCAGGCCTTGAGGCTAGTGAGGATGGGTTAGGTAACTTAAATTATATATTTTCTGTTATGAGTTTAGAAGACGGAGACTTAGGCTTGTGATGTAACATAGATGGATTAGTTTTGTGAATTGATGGAGCACTAGATTGATGATGAATTTGAGAAACTGAGAACTGATGATGGTTATGATGAGTTTGGAACTTGGAAAGGAATGATGAACTTGTTGGATATTGAAAGTGATCACTGAGATTGATTATATGCTATTGATATACTGAGATTGATGAGTCGTTATGCGTCTGGCAAGGACAATGGTTAATCTCGCTTGTTGAGACTGCGGCACCGGCGTAAGGACGGTGGTTAATCCCGCTTACGTTGAGATGTGAGGTCTGAGACAGAGTATCCCGCTCGCATCCTTTCGAGTCGCAAGAGTGGGTTGGGCACTATATCCCTAGATAGTGGGCCAGGCAGTATATCCTTGGGGTACCAATTATTTGTGACAGAAAGACAACATCCTAAGGGGATGTGTTGGGTTGGCAGTTGAACCAACAAGTGATATCACAGCCAATAGGACAGACATTCATCATGTGCATCTTCTATATATTTGCTTGCTTTGCCTAATTGCATCTAGTGCCTAAATGTATGACATACTTATTTGCTTCTTGAATTACTTGATGTAAATGTATATTACCTAAGTTTTACTTGCTTGCATCTACTAGTGTTTTCTGCTGGAATTGATGAGGTTTGGTAGGCAGTTGCGATGGAATCGCATGGAGGATAGGTTAGCGAAGGCTGTGGGACAGCGGTGTTTCTATTAGTTAAAAAATCCTTAAGACTAGATAACCCTTTTATGATTTATATTTAAATGTTTCTAAGTTTGAATCTTATGCTTGTGGAAAGTTCTAGGATTGCTTTTGGCGTCCCGGAACCTTATATCTTATCTATTGGGCATTATTACCATGTTGAGAACCTCCGGTTCTCATACCATATGTTGTTATTATTTTTCAGATGCAGGACTCAACCTACCTCGGTGAGTTTGCAGATGGTGATAGAGCGGAGGATGATTCTCTTTTATATTTTGTTTATTTTGATATAGTTATTCTCTTACTTATGTATAATGTACTTGTTACCGTAGAGGCTTAACCTTAAGAGACAAGATGTATCCGTTTTACTTTCAAAATCTCTGTTGTATCTGTTTGGACTAGTCAGCCCAAACTCCACGGGCTATGACTAGTTTTTCTTTTGTTATTGTACATATATATATATATATATATATATATATATATATATATATATATATATATATATATATACCTTGTGATCCTTTTTCTTACCTTTACGCTTTTGGTTATCGTTTGAGAATGCTTCACGCTTTTGTATCTCTATTTTTTGAGTCTTTGAGCTTTAATTCCTTCATCAAGCTTCTAGTTTAATATATTCCTTGATTATATACTATTGTATGAGCTTTAGAACTGTCATAGTGCTTTGTCACCCTTTGCTTTACGGCTAGAGGTAAGGTTTAGAGTGATAGAATGTTACATGACGGGAGTATCGGCATCCACAATAGCAAGCTGACTGAAAGTTCAATTATCACTTATTTGTCCATCACCATCGCGGTTTAGATCGGCTGCGAAGGACAGAGATGCCACCAAAACTGCCTCACGTGCAATGACAAGCACAAATAAAGAGGCAGCAACAGACATTAAACTAGAAGGTCTTAGCATTGCTAAGTATTGAGGATTCTGGTTCGATCCTCCTGAACTACATACCACATCTCCAAACTTAGTTAATAGTTCATAGGTCCTCATCTCGAAAAACTGACGGCGACAGTAAAACAAAACTTGCAAACTTTTGTCATTGTCTATCACAAAGGAGTCGTACTTCACACCATCTTGTACAACAGAAATCAGAATTTTATAAAATAACTTCTCCACTTGTTTCACACCATACAGTTCCAGTGTTTGGATTATAGTATTCTGAAATTCAACAAAACTCGTAGAATGTTTGATAAAGACACTCAAGGGATCCTTATTAGTAAATTTTATTCTCTCTCGTTTTTTTTTAATTGTTCCTCTGTAGTGTACAAGAACAAAAAAAACTATCTTCACTAGCTAAACGTTCTGATTGTATTTATATAGCTTATATTTCTTAATAAATTGAACTAGATGAATTCTATTTATATCTTTGTATCAGTATATCAGTAAATTGAATTACTAGAGTCGATTTACTTAAATTCGTAAAACGCAGTAAATAAAAAAAATTAGTGTCAATTTAGGTATTGAACATCCGTCCTTAGTAAATCGAATCAATATACTTCGATTTTCACCTTCACTAACTAAATCGAATCAATATATTTCGATTTATGTAAACATGTAGTAAATCAAATTACGTAGCTTCGATTTACATTAATACATTGCCAAAACGACGAGTCATCCATGTAATGTGTTTGCATTTAGAACATTGGTGTAATATTAGCTTCATTTGTTTTGTTTATGTGTTTTACCCTAAAGAATATTAAAGTAAGGTTTATGCAAATAAAATATATAATATAAGATACATTACAAAAATATACTGATAGATAATATATTTTAAAATATAAAAAATATGTGTGTATTTTTTATTAGCGAAGTGGTACACGTTAATTCTTTATATCATAAAATTCATCAATAATAAAATTTGTGTCAAATCTTTCGGCACTTTTCTTCTCAATGTTAATAAAAAAATAACTAGCAAGAAGTTCATCTTCCGTTTTGTTTGAGTTTATTCTTCACAATATTCATAAGTAAAAAAGATCTCTTAATTATAACAATTGAAATAGGGAGAGTTAATACTAAACAAATCAAGCAATCAATCAAAAGATACATTAAAAACTTTTTTATTTTCGTTAACTCTTGACATGACTCAAAAATTGTACACAAATTACATATGATTAGGAACATTAAGTTCATAATGTTGAGTTTGCATTTTAATATGAAAATTTTCTTGGTTACTAAAATTATCTAGACAAAAGCATTCCATTAATTCACACACTTTTTGTCGACATTAAAAGATTTATAATTATTTTTAGGATCTAAAGTTGACCTTAAAACAAGTAATTCCACCGTATTATTGTTAAATTTTTCATAGACTTTTGTAATTGTGTGTCAATTATAGCAAAAGATAAATTAACATCGTATTATAGTCAATAATTTTGTGAGTTTGACCTATTAAAAAGTTGGATCTCTTCCAAGAATATGCAATATATTCGTATAAAGAACTTCAACTTTATATTTCTTACCAAATAATGTAAACAAAATAATATAAAGTCTCCTAATCTAATTTTAAATAATGTAAACAAAATAATATAAAGGCTCTTAATCTAAATCTCATTCTTTGGATTAATTAAAATTTTAGTAAAAACTAGAGCTAAAACATTTAAATAAAACTAAATATTAAATATATTTTTCAAACAAAAAATAAATTATATAGTATATGATAATTTTATACACTTAGTAACTCAATATTTTTTTTTATTTTTATTCGAAAAAGCTACGTTCATTCCTGTTTTTTATCGACACTACTTATAGCTATCCTCTCTACAATTACGTGTAAAAAAGTATACAATTTAGAATGAATTTCAAAGAATAACAATGATTTTATTTATAAGAACCAAAATCCCTCCCTTCAATAATGGTTCTCTCGGTGTGGGCTTTTATGGTACACTTATCACAAATATCCCCTTTCATATATGTTGATGTCTTTTGACAGAATATGTAAATAACAAATGGACAATCAAATTAATTACTTATATATTAAAAATAAATTAAATAAAAAATATATATATATAAATATAATAATTAATTTAATAATTAATTTTTAGTGTATAAATAAAATATTTTATTTTTAAATATTGAGACAATTTTTTTTGGGTACATTTTTATGTTATCATTTATTAATAAATATTTTTTATTTTTGTATTTTAAAATCTTAAAATGATCTCTAAAATTGGCGTCGTGCACCAAAATCGTTCTTAAGATTTTAATTGCACCGACTACGTTATTGAAATTAATAAAAATGCATCACGTTAGTCCCTGACTCATTTTTCGTTAACAGCGTGATGACATGATTTGATGATATAGACTGTTAGTGGCATGAATCACTCCATAATTTTGGCACGTGTAATAGTACGATAATATGTTGACCAGTGACATGTGACATATTGACATAGACGGTTGTACCATATGTCACAATGTTATTTGGCCATGTGTCAAAACAATATTCGTCTACGTACGTGTCATCTGCTATGTCATCATTGTAAATGCACCAAATTAGTTCCTCACTTTGCATTAAGTCACTCATTTTAGTTTTTAAAATTGAATGTCGTGGACCAAACTAGTCCTTTCATTAGTTTTTTCTCTTTTTTTTTATAAATTCAAAAATCTCAATATCTTTAAATGCATTAATTTTAATTCTACTTTTTCACATGTTTAAATACAAGTATTTTTATAAAATATTTTTCTCTTGTAAGTACTCCTAACCGCCGTATTGGAGTTGACGTAAAGGCATTTCAAGCACCCTCACTACCATCTTCGATCTCTTTCGCCTAGACTAGATGAAAAAGGTGGGAGATGGTTGTAAAGATACTACTTAAAGTGTCTTTAGTCTAACCTATTTACACACAACAACCTGTATTTCATAAGAACTGAAAAAAGAATATATTTTGATTCTTGATTTCTTGTTAAAAATTCATGTTTTTGGATGAAAGAAATGTGTTCAATCAATCATATATTTTTTTTTATAATAATATATTCATATATTGCAAAATTTAACAATGTTAAATTATTATAGAAAAAATATGTAATTAAAACTAAAATCTTAAAAGAATTTATAAAAACATTTGTATTTAAATTATATGTAAAAGAATAAAATTAAAATTAATGCATAAAAAGATATTAAGAATTTTGAATTTTTTAAAAAATAAGAAAAAACTGGTAAAGGAATTAGTTTTGTGCACTATATTCATTAAGATTAAAATGAGTCATTTAATACAAAATGAAAGGCTAATTTAGTAAATTTATAATGACATAATGAATGACACGTGAACGAATATTGTTGCAACAAGTGACACAATTTAATATGTGGCCAAATAACATTGTGACACATATCACAATCGTCTACATCAACATACCATGTTACACTAACAGTCCATATTATCAAATCATGTCATGACACTATTAAAAGAAAATGAACGAAAAACTAAAATGATACATTTTTATCAATTTACATAATTAGTATAAAGAAAATTATATGGTACAGATCTAAATTTGTACAGATTTACAGATTTAATGATTTAAACCACACATCCTAAAGCTACACTTTTCACTCAGAACCGTAACTTTTCACAAAAGCGTCACCTAATGGAAAAAAGTAAATTAGAAGATTTAAGAGAAGAAATAATTAAGTTATCAAAATTAATAGATCAAAAATTAATGATTTTAACTAATGTTAATTGTAATGACACCGAATTCTTAAAATCAATACAAAATAATTTTTCTCAAAATCTTTATTTTACTATAAGTTTTATTGAAGGACTTCAAAAACCTGAAAAAACTTATTTTTCACACGGAATTTCTAAAAAATGTTACCATGGAAATGATTCTCCACATCTTTATCATACGTTCAACCCACAATTAAATTCTATAGTAGATATGCTCGAAGAAATATTAGTATGTATAAAATTTCAAAGGGATAAGGAAAAAGAGAATCCTAAAGAAGAAAAACTTCAAAATATAATCAACATAACAGATCTAAAAGTAAAACCACCATTAAAATTATGAATATTGAAGAAAAATTAGAAGAAGTTACAATGCTTTTTAAACAATTAAAAATGGCTCAAGAAAATAATATTATGGAACATGGTTTTCAAATAGAAGAAGAGTTAGTTAATTCTGAAAATATAGAAAAGGAAGAATACATTTTAGATTATTCAAGTGACGAAGAACCAGCAATTCCAATACAAGTAAAAAATGAAGCTGGAACATCTAAGGATAATCAATCTCAATTTAAATAGGAAACATGTTTTGATAATTATGCTTTTAAAAAAGGGTTTATAAATAAAGATTCAAAATATACAAAAATACCATCAAAATACGTTCCTAAAATCCAGGAAATGGAAGGAGAAAGAATGCTCGATTTAGACTGCAAAAAGAATGAAAAAGAAATTTTCGAAAACTGGTTGAATTCCTTCTTATTAGAAGCCTTTACTAATCCAAAACTTAGTGAATTATCTGGAAGAGACATTTGGAATTACATAGGGTTTCATACTAAAGAACTATAAGAGATTATATGACATCAATAGAAAACCAAATAATAGAAGAATTAGAAACAAAAATAACAGCTTATGATAAGATATTATATATGATGATGATTCTATATAAAGAATTTTTTGGAAAAAATATTATAGATCATAGACAAGAAGTCTATAATAAAGAATATCAAGAAGCAAAAAACCATTTAGCTAATATTCAGATATATGATTTATGTAATGTGGAATCTTATATATGTGAATATAGGATACATTATTACAAATTAAAAGAAGAAGATAAAAATCATTATCTTAGTATGTACATAACAAAACTTCCATATCCTGCTAATGAATTTATAATGGGAAGATTTATAAAAGAAATAAATAGAGAAACAATTGAAAATAATTTTGGTGGAGCAACCTCTGCAATAAGAGAGAAAATAAAAGAACGTTGTATGCAAGAAGCAACTCAAAAAAGATTTGCAAATATAATCAGAATTTGCTGTCAGGATAATGAAAATATACCTCAAAAATATGGTCCCAATAAAAATTTTCAAAGAAAAAGAAAATATCAATTTAGAAAAAGAAAATACTATCCAAACTGGAGAAAAAAGAGATATTTTAGAAAAGAAAACAACAATAAAAACAAAAGACAAAGAAATAACTATTGCCCGAATAAAAAAGAAAATTGTAAATGTTGGTATTGCCAAGAAGAAGGACACTACGCAAATGAATGCCCGAAAAAGAAGGATAAAAAGGATCTTACTAAACAAATAGAAATTGCTAAGTCTTGTTTCATGGAACCATTAGAAGAATCTGATGATAACTTAGACTATATTTTTGAATATGTCTCAGAAACAGACTCAGAGACTGAGTAATAATGCTACATTTATTACTATAAAAATAACAGAAAAGTTTATAAATGCTTTCATAGATTCTGGGGCAACACAATGCTTTGCTAGTTCAAATATAAAACTTGATTGGAAAAAATTAAAGAAACCATTAAGAGCTAGAATAGCTGACAAATCAATACATAAAATTGACCAAAAAGCAGAGATGGTTAAAATTTTTATTCAAAATTATAGGTTCATTGTTCCATCTATATATATGTTAGATTCTGGAATTGATTTTATCATAGGAAATAACTTTTTAAAGTTATATCATCCATTCATTCAAGAATTAACATATATAGTTTTAAAAGCCCCACACGATTCTTCAATAAATCAAAAATCAAAACGTATAAAAATACCAACTACTACTATAGATAAGATCTTAAAATTTAAAATATTTTCTATATTAGAAACATGTTATTTAAATTTATACTTTCAGATAAATATTCCAAAAAATAATCTTGAAATAAAGATAGAAGAACTTTTGGATGAAATTTGTGCTGAAAATCCTTTAGATATTAAAAATACAAATAACGAATTAGTAAGTATTAAATTAAAAGATCCCACAAAAGAGATAAATGTTCCAAATAAAATTCCTTATTCCGCAAGAGATAGAGAAGAGTTCTCATTAGAATGTAAAGATCTTTTAGAAAAAGGAATTATAAGATTAAGTAAAAGTCCTCATGCGGCTTCCGCTTTTTACGTAGAAAACAATAATGAAATTAAAAGGAGAAAACGAAGAATGGTAATAAACTATAAGAAAATGAATGAAGCAACTATTGGTGATGCTCATAAACTTCCAAGAAAAGATTCTATTTTAGAAAAAATCAAGGGAGCAACTTGGTTTTCATCTCTTGATGCAAAATCAGGATATTGGCAACTTCGTTTAGACGAAGAAACAAAGAAATTAACTGCTTTTACTTGCCCAACAAAAGAATCAACAAGTATGTTGCTTTATGAATGGAATGTATTACCATTCGGATTAAAGCAAGCCCCAGGTATTTATCAAAGATTTATGGAAGAAAATCTAAAAGAATTAAATGAATTTGTTTTAGTATACATTGATGATATATTAATTTTACAAAACAGGATAAAGAAGATCATCTTCAAAAATTATTAATAGTTTTAGAAAGATGTAAACAGAAAGGATTAGTTCTTAGCAAAAAGAAAGCAAGAATAGCAAAACAAGAAATAGAGTTTCTTGGATTAATTCTATCTACTCAAGGTAAGCTAAAACTTCAACCAAATGTTCTAGAAAAGGTAAATTTATTTCCTAATAAAATAGAAGATAGAAAACAATTACAAAGATTTTTAGGGTGTATAAATTATATTTCCGATCAAGGATTTTTAAAGAATATAACAGAATACACTAAAAGCTTATTTCCAAAAATAAGTACTAAAAAAGAATGGAAATGGGATGAAAAAGATAGTATGCAAATTCAAAGAATTAAAGAACTTTGTGAAAAACTTCCAGAACTTTATATTTCAGAAGAAAATGATTACTTAATAGTAGAAACAGATGCTTCAGACATAACCTGGTCAGGATGTCTAAAAGCTAAGAAAGCTATAAAAAGTTTGGAACAAGAAAAAGAATCACTAGATTCTAAATATTCCGTAAAGGAATTACTTTGCAGGTATATTTCAGAGACTTTTACTCCAACAGAACAGAGATATACCACTCATGAAAAGGAAACTCTAGCAGCAATTAAATCTCTTAAGAAATGGAAAATTGATTTACTACCCAGAGATTTTACATTAAGGACAGATTCAAGTTACCTAACAGGTTTCATACGATATAATTTAAAAGTTGATTATAATCATGGACGATTGGTAAGATGGCAATTATTTTTGTTACAATATCCAATAAAAATTGAATATATTAAGGGTGACAAAAATGTTATTGCAGATACATTAACAAGAGAATGGAGTTCGTCTACAACGCATTAGATCAAGAAATCCAGAAATACGAACAAGAACTCGAAAAATGCAAGCATTGTCAGCAAATAAGGACACAGATCCAATCCCTCAAGAAGGCCATCGAAGCAATGAAATCAACACAACAACCAAAACCATCAGAGTTCAGCCAGCTAAGCGTGGTGGACAAATCAGGTGAAGAAAAAATTCTAGAAAATAAAACTATTGCTGAAATTATCAAAAAATCCACCCAAGATAAAAAATATTATGTAATTTATAATGGCCCCATGAAAGGAGTATATGATGCCTGAGAAAAAGCAGCAACATTTACACATCAATCAAGGATAATTCATAAAGGAGGGTTTTTAACACTGGAAGAAGCAAAGGAATCTTTCAGGGAATATGAAACTCTTCATCCAGAGCAAACCCTAAAAAGAGCAGATAAAGCTCCAATTCAAACCCAGAGAACAGGAATAATAAGAAACATTCCTACAAGGGCTGAAATCAAGGAGAAGAAAAGGGTCTGTAGATCAAATCTCAGAGAAACCCTTAACATAGTCCTGAATTGGACTGAAGAAAAAAGGGCAATCTTGGGATATTATCCTATTGCCAAAGAACAGCTAACAAAGCTGGTTATATTTCCAGATGCTTCCCCATCTGACACCTATCAGTTTTTCCAGTATGGATTAATTGATACAATTTTAATTTTTAATGATTTAAAAATTATTAGTGAGTTTCCTGCAGGATTCATTGATGCAGTAAAGAGATTTAAAAATATGATTGACAACATAAATCCAAGGGATATATCTCTAAAATTTTACGAATAGTCAACCTATTTTTAATGAAGAAGAAGAATGCTTGGTTCCAGCACATCAAGTAATCTTCATGTCCGTCTTCCCAGGAAATTTTCAACCAATTGATCAAGTTCAAGATTTAACAATCTACAGTCATGAAGGAAGACTAGCCAGCACACTAGCAAGGGTCTTCGAAAGAACTCAAAAGATAACAAGGAAATCTCACACAAGAATCAATTATAAAAGCAGAAATACTTTGCTTGTGTCCAGTAAAAGGAATGAAATTGAAGAAAGAGAGATGAGACTCTTAGTGGAATTTGAATCAGCATTCTACAACTTATCTGGACTCTTAGAAAAGCTCCCCGAAGGGATAAAGAGAAATCTCTGCTATTTGATAAAAGACAGAGAAGACCACAAGTGCCAGCTATGTGTCTCAGAGTTATCTGAAGAAAGCAATAATGAAACGGAATCAACCCACATGATAAAGGAAGAAGACAACGCATCTGAAGGTCACATAATGAAAGAGGAGGACAGCACATCTGAAGCATCTCTCAACATTATTGCATAGTGACGTAAGCGCTTAGGTCATAGAGCACCAACAATGTAGTTGGTGCAAGATAATAAACAATGACGTAAGCAATGACGTCATAAGAAGGGTAAGGATGGGAATTGTCCATCAGACCCAACCATTATAAATAGGTTGCTTAGGCAATTGTAGAAGCATCAGACAATAGAAAGCAGGAGGCTAAGAGTACTCATATGCTAGGAGAGTAAGGAGGAAGTTGCCAAGGCGATTCTATAGTCTGAAGAAGAATTCCCTTAGGAAAAACCAATTCTAAACTCCCCTCTGGAGTTAGTATCTACAATCTCCCCTCTGGAGATAAAAACATCTTATGTAAATATTTTAAATAAAGGAAGTTTTTCTCCAGAAAGGTACGCCTTTATCCTAATCTTATAGTTATGAATTATTTAGAAAGTTTAGAATTAACGGAAGAATCTGATTATTATAGATTATCTGCCTTACTAGATAATGAAAAACAGGCTGTTCTAAAAATAGAATTAAATCTCAAATCAAATGAAAATTTTAATAAACAAAATCTTTTAAAAGAAGTTTTTAATAGAAAAAATATAATATACTATGGAAAAATTCAACTTGAAGCCCCTATAAAGATAAAATCCGTCAATGGAGAACTTGAAATAGTTTTGATAAATGATGAAGAATTGAGTAAACAGATTGAGAAAATTAAGGATCAACAAAAAAGATCTAAAATTGGATGGATTCATATTAGTACTATACAAGTCTTAATCAAATCTACATATATGAAAGGAATTAATTCACCAATAAGCTTAGCAATCTGTGACAAAAGAATTACTGATGACCCAATAGATCAAATAATTGAAATTGTTCATGGAAACTTGGCAAACGTAAATGTTAAATTCAATGCCCATCTTGGATATGCTATACCTTTATCAATTGAAAATTTTGGAAGATCTATAAGTTTGGCTTATAAATTTCACAGAAAGAATATAATGGAACAAGACGATGAACCATTTTCAATTACATACGCAATAAATTATGCTTTAACAAATAGCCATCATAGTATAATATTTAAAAATAGAGAAAGAATTTATGTCGATGAATTATTTCAGAAAATTGTAAAGACAGAAATACCAAAATATAAAGCTATTGAAAACCCAGTTCTTTTACTAAAAGAACCATCAGGAAAATTAGTTTCATCAAATTTTCAAATAAGAGAATCCAAAATTAATAGCCCATTAAGTTTATCTAAGTTAAAAATCAAAGAAGAAAATTCTGAAATAAAAGAATTAACAGAAAAGGTCGAAAAATTAAATGAAACCCTAAACACTAAGTTATGACAATAAATAAAGAAAAAATATATGTAACTTATCAAGACAAGAAACAAGAGCTCTTTGAAAGAGAAAATCGGTTGAATTATTTACAGTTTTCTGAAATAAATCAAAGAGCATTTAAAGCTCTAAAAATAATCTATGACAAATTGAAAGGAGAAGTTGAAGAGTTAGAAAAATTAATAGAATCTCTAGAAAATAGTGATGAATCGATGATAGAATTTGCAGAAATTCTAAGATAAATAATGAAGTATACAAAGATTGAAAGACCAGAAAACAAAATAAAAAGAAAAAGGGCAAAAAAATTAAAAAGTAAAATAAAGGGGTATAAAAGGGAATTAAATAATCTTCAGTTCGAAATTAATGACCTTATAATAAAAAGGATAGAAATAAGAATAAATATAAACAAGTTGGAACTAAACTTAAAAAATTTATAAATGCCTAGAAAACCATATTATGACTTAAAAGAATTAAAGCTGTTGAAAGAAAAAATGGAAAATGAAGTTGAAAAATTAAAAAGATATTTAGAAACAACAGAAAGTGTAGAAATAAAAGAGGTTTTTGAAGATTTGAAAAATTATATTAAAGAAAAAGACAAACAGATAAAAGATTTTATATACAATAATCCATGAAAAAAAGAATATTATAAATTAAAACAAGATTGAAAAACTATAAAAATGAAATCAGAATTAGTAATAGTAGAAATTGTCAATACTTTTTATGAAATTGTAAACTATAAAGTACCACCAACCAAATCTATACAAATTATAAACTTATTCGAAGCAAAATATGAAGAGTTAATAAAAATTTTGAAAATAGAAATTACATTTAAAAATTGGTATCAGAACCAAGTTAACGATTAAGGGTAACACTTTCTCTTTAAGCAATACTTTTAGTGACACGCTTTTAAATCAATAAAAGACAAAAATCTGTAAATCTGTACAAAAGTACATCTGTACAGTAGATGGACCCTTAGTGTAATTATGACGCCAATTCCGGGAGATTTTAGGATTTAACTCCACTAACTCGATGCAGCCCAACATCTTGTACTATTTTACGCACGTGAACTAGGCAACAATCTTTGCAATGCAAAATAGCACCTATTTCTCTCTTAACATCAGATTCAGATTCAGATCCCGGGAAAAAGAAAGGAACAACCGGGGTCCCATGTGCCATGACAACAAAATAGCTCAAATTAGAGAATCCAAAACGTGATGTAGCAAATTAGGAAGCTCGCTAGCTCTGCACAGTGAATAGTAGTTACCAAAACAATAAACGATTATTTCATCGTTTCAACTTTCATATATACACATATAAAAATAAAAAATAATGTATGTACTATGTACTATTTTTTTATGTATATTTTCTTTTACACATTTTATGATATGAAAGATAATTTTTTTATTTTTTTAAATTTTTATCGATAATTATAATGCTAAAAATAAAATTATAAAAAATATACAAAAATTATATACAGTATTTCTCTAAAACTAAGCTGCATATAAAGGCAGAATTAGATCCTATCTAACGTGTGTGTATTTCAAACATGTTCCACACATGAATATACAGAATTGTTTTCAGTTTTCCAATTACTTGCTGGCATTTACGTGGGATTTCATGTAAGCTAGTCATGGTTTGCAACTTTGCATCTGGCTAAAGTAATCCACACCGAAATTTTTATAAAAGTAAATAACAAACGCAAATAGTAGATCCCAATTTAATGTTTTAATGGGCTTGTGTTGAGGTTTTTCCCTTTCAGCCCAAGTAAAGTTCCTAATTATTACTTAATAAGGTCAACTTTACTACAGTATAAGTATTTTATACATGTTTGATTTATATGGAGAATTTTATAATACAATGCTCAGATGCTAACCTCGTTATTTTTTGTATTTTATATCTCTGTGATTGAAACTCAACCATTCCTTATAAGAAAAACAAACTGTATCTCTCACTTTCTCAATACCCTGCTCTTTCCTTCCCTTCCACAAAACAAAAGGAGCAATTTCTTGCTTTCTCTTAGAAACTCACAAACACACAATAAAATAATCCAATAATTAAAAACACTTTATTAAATTCGAAAGAATGAAAAATATAATTTGTTTTCAATTCATATAAGATAAATATTTTTTAGTAAAGTATATATATACAGAGTATGTTTTTAAAGAGTTTTACAACACGCATATTCCTTTTTAAAATACAATACAATTCAATTTATTCGTGGTGGGAAAGTACAATATTAACTAATAAGGATAAATTATCCTCAAAAACTAATTTTGTTTATTTATAGATAGATCTATGTATTCTGATTTTTTATAAGTACAAAATGGTAGTTTTTTTTTGGGTGAAATTGCAGCTCTTGAAAGTGATAAAGTAAATAGGAGGTTTGTTTATGTTATGTGGAAAAAAAAAAGGGAAAGAAGAGTAAGAGGGAGAAGGGGGGAGAGGGGGGTTGTGAGCAAGATGAAGTAATAGCGGTAATGTTGCGGCAGAAAACACATGGCACATGTTGAAAGGACCTACCATGGTTGTCCATAAAAATAAGCATTAGAAGGCAGAAGCATCCATATACCTTATTTGGCAACTATATATAGGATAGAAAATGAAATCATTGGAGGATCCGAAATCGAAGATACTCTATTTCCCATCTTCCAGCTTGCGTTCTATGAAGGGTAGATTTCAGTCCTCTCCCTCTACAATATTCTACCGCCACTTTTCCTCATTATCCCGGACCCACATACATAAATATTTCATATTCATCATTCTTTTTCTTTTGTAAAATGAATTACCTGAAATCATGTAACACCTTAGCCTGCAATATGAGACATAACGAACGTCATTGTGCATCATACACCAATAGGATGATCATCAATAATTTTGGCCAAATCAAAAACATGTAAAGACTAAAGAGTGCACAACTGGATATCTTTGCGAACAGTAAATACCATAATAGTTTTGTCAAAAAGGATCTTGTATTTGTCGTCAGTTTAAGAAGAAAAAGAAAATCAATTAAATAAATTTAATCATGTTAATTATACATCAAAATTAGTTACTAATATAAATATATGTTAAAATATAAAATATACATTAAAAATAAGTTAAACAATATATATTGATAAAAATAGTATTTCTTTAAATTTGTTGATTTGATGAAAGTATGCCATGACACAAAATTTTAAACCTTGGGTTAATAGTTAAATGGTAATATTAGAAAGATAAAAAAAATACAAACTTACCAAATTGAGTATTTATTAATTACGAATAAGGTAAATTTGGGCTATTTTTTTTCCTAAACATTATTGATAGTTAAAATAATTTTTAAAAGATTACGAGTTGATCAATCTAGTACTTGAAAAGTTAGACATTTTAAATTTATTCTGAAAATAAGTTAAATTAATTTTTCTGTTAATTAAATGATAACATATTAATAAATGTTATGTGACATGCTAACAAAAATTACCATATCATGTATTACAAAATACTTGATTGACGTATTATTTTAATTAGTAGCACATAATATATCACGTATCGTTTGATATGTCATAAATTTATTTAGAATTATATTAGTCTCTAAAAATTTACGCATAAATTAATTTGATGCTTAAAATTTTAAAAAGTGAATTAAGTTTGTACTAAAAGCAACTCTGGTGTTAGTTTTTATTTTAATTTCAATTTAAATCTCACAAAATGCTATTTCAACATTTGTAAGACCATATATCATAAATAGTAATTTAAAATTCAATATAAAATTTATCATTCTAATTTTTAGTCTTAATTCAATTTAAATTTTGTATTATTTTTAATTATTTCAGCAAACTAATTATACAATTAATAAAATTTTATTGATTTTTTTTAAAAAAAAACGTTGAGTATCATCAGATTTACAGACAAAAAAAAATAAAATTCGACGATATAAATTTTGTTGGCAACGAATTACTGTCAAATTTTTTCGTCCGACGGTAAATCTGATCGTAAATTATGCTCCTATTTTTTTGTTTTTCCTTCAATTATTACTGGCGAATTTACCGTCAGAAATATAAATCCGTCAATAATAATTTAACCTGACGAATTTGACGCCTTTATCACCGGTACATCTACTACTACTTTACGACATTAAATCCGATTATAATCAGTATTTTTCTTGTAGTGTCCATCAAAATAATACCGTTTTTCTAAAGTGATATTAATTTTATTTTATTTATTAATTTTAATACAAATTTTAATTCTAAATAAGTTCACTTCTTATAAATATCAAAAATTTTAAAACTATTCTATTAGAGTTGTTCTTTAAACAAATCTTTTTCTTATTTTTTTATAAATCTTAAATTTTTAATCACATTAATTTTAATCTTAATTATTTATTACAATATATTCAAATAATAATTCTCACATAGAATAATAAATGGTATTAATATATCATGTTAGTATGTGACGTGATATTTAATGTGACGATTATCATCTAAGACGAAAGAATTAATTTAATTTACAATTGTATTTTTAGAATTAATTTGTGTTGATGTGTCGAAGATTAAAATGACACTCATGATGTTTCAAATATATATATATATATATATATATATATATATATATATATATATATATATATATATATATTTACATGATAATTAAATTATTTATTTTAACATATATTTCATATTTTAGCTATTATCTTTATATAAATATATTTTTTATGCAAGTAATCGCTTTTTGTCTTCTTGTATAAATATTAATTCATTAGTAGGTATAAGATAAGAAAGAGAATGCAGGAATCATACGGGTGAAAATCATTTTAAGTTACATCTAAACATTCCAAATATAAGCGGGGAAAAAATGGTTTAGCTATACATTTAAATATTTTTTATAATTAAATTTAATTAAATTAGTCTAAAATAATTTTGCTCACAAAAATGATTTTCATCACAAAAATAATTTTTATCACACTATCATGTACATACGGGCATTTCAATAATGTAAAATATTTTTTTTTTGTCTTTGTCATCTCCTTCTTTTTCTCCTCTTTTTAAATTTGTACATGTATATTTTTTTTCTCTTTTGTTATCATTATCACCAAGAACACCAATATTTTGCTAATATCTTTATTGGTTTTGATTTTTTTTTTTGTATCATCATTAAATAATTTCAATTCATTTTTTAGTTGTGAATTAATTGAGGTTCATTTGATACTGCTGATAAGTATTGACCAAAATTTTTATTCCTTAAGTAATTTTAGTTTATTTTTTAGTTTAATTGAGGTCCATTTGAATCCAGAAATAAATTGTATGTGTTTTTATTGATGATAGAGTCTTTTTGACTGTTTATTCAAAATTAAACTAATTTCGGTTCATTTGTGTGTTAATTGAGGTTCACCTATGCTGCTGATAAGTATTGACCAAATTTTTTTTCTTAAGTAATTTCGGTTCATTTCTTAGTTCATTTGAGGTTCATTTGGATTCATAAATGAATTCAACGTGTTTATGTTAATTGAGGTTCACTTGATGGTGTTGATAAGTATTGACCAATTTTTTTAGCAAAGAAGAATGAAATTATTCATTATCACTTTATTCAATTGCATTAGATTCCACACAATTTCATTCAATTAGTTCAAATTTGAACAAGCAGTCAAACAGGGACAGAGCTACATAGAGAGAAAGGGGAGGCAATGACCCCCTAATTTTAATTTTTTACATGTAAATTATATGTGAATTTCAATTTAGTCCCTCTTAAAATTTTATTTTAGTCTTATTTTCTTGTGTAAATATTTTTGGCCTCTCTCTAATATTTCATCTAACTCGCCCCTGTAGTAAAAATAATTCAATTATCAACAAAAACACATCAAATTCATTTTGGATCCAAATGAACCTCAATTAAACTGAGAAATAAACCGAAATTACTTAAGGAATAAAAATTTTGGTCAATATTTATCAGCAGTATCAAGTGAACCTCAATTAGCACACAACTAAACCGAAATTAATTTAGATTTGAACAAACAATAAAAAAATTAATCGTCAACAAAAATACATCAAATTTATTTTTAGATTCCAACGAACCTCAATTAAACTAAGAAATGAACCGAAATTATTTAAGAAATAAAAAATTTGGTCAATATTTATCAACAGCATCAAGTGAACCTCAATTAACACACATATAAACCGAAATAAATTAAGAAATAAATTAAAATTATTTAATGTTGGCATCAGAAAAAATCAAAACTAATAAAGATATTTATAAAATATTGGTATTATTTGTGATGACGATAACAAAAAAGGAAAAGAAAAAGAATACGCAACATTGGAGAAGAAGAAGAACTTGCGTACATGAATTTAGAAGAAGAAGAAGGAGAAGGAGTAGGAGAAGAAGAAAGAAAGAAGAAAAATCAGTGTGTGCGAATTTGGAAGAAGAAGAAGAAGAAGAAGAAGAAGAAGGAGGAGGAAACAAAGAAGGACAAGGAGAAGGAGGTACGCAATTTGAAAAGTTATTATAACAACTTGATTAGATTTAGTTAAATATTTTGTTTAAATGTAGAATTTTATTAAAAAAAATGATTATCTTACATTGTTGATTTTTTTATATATAAATAAAATAAATCAAATATTTATCAATATATGAACTTTTAGAAAAAATTATATTTTTACCTTATATCACAGAACAAATTTATGATATAAATTAGAAAGGTATAGTGGACAACTAAAAAAAATATTTGCAATAAAATTTAACTCAATTTAAAAGATAAAACTAATATAATTTATTATAATTTAGATCATATCAATTTTATTTTTATTTTCTCAACTTAAATCTAATTTTATTCAAGTAAATATTTTTTGTCTTCTTGTATAAAATTTAAATATTTTTCTATTCCCTCGTATACTAACGTTTGTAGTTCGAACCATCCTGGTTCGAATTACATTAAGATAGCGTTTGGCTTATTATTGAAACGATTTTCGAATTGGCGTATTTACGTTACACGATTTTTGCCTTGACTTATTAGGGTTTTTTACCCAAAAAATTAAATTTATATTTTAATTCAATAATTCAACTCAAACTATTAGGATTTGAATTAATTTGGTTTATATATATCAAAATTTTTAATTTAAAAAAATTTATCATTAAAAAATTTTTAATCATTAATTTTTTAAAAAAAAATCTAATTTTTATATCTCATCCAAATTTTAATATAAATCTCCTTTATTTCAAACATTAATTCGAAAATGGTCATGGAACAAACTAACTTTGGATGATATATGATTTAAATTAAAATGTTTTAGAAAAAATTTAACAATTTAAAATTTTTGAATTATAAAATTTCTATGATTTAAATTAAGAAATTTTTTAAATTTAAAATTTGAATGAGATATAAACAAATTCAATCTAAATCATAACAGTTTGAGTTGGATTCTTAGAATAAAAAATAAATTCAAATCAATATTATACAAATTGCAATTACTTAAAGAAAATTGGATTAATTTAACTCAATACGATTTCAATCATAACAATTTAAAATTTAAATTGAAAATTTTTAGAAAAAGTTACTAATTTAAAATTTTTGAAGAGTAAAATATTATTTTGGTCTCCAACATTTTTGGCCTATTATGCAGATTTTTCGAAAATCTGAAAAAGTTTGATATCTAGTGATTTGGGAGCAAAACTTACTTCTCATATGGGTATCAATTTTCGAAAGTATATCAAAGATCCTTTTACTTGAGTAAAATGACAAAAAAAATCTGAAATGTAAAAAAAAATAAAAAAATGACTGAAAAAGAAGAAAATGACCTTTAATTTAAAGAAAGCAATAAACTGCCTTCAATAAGATCGAAGGATTTTGAATTCAAATATAGAATACAAAATCTTTAAAGAAAATGGAAAGAAAAACTTTGCTGAAAAGATAAATTAGCGAAAAAGAAAAGATTACAAAAAATGTAAAAGAAAAATAAAAAACATGGAAAGAATTTTAGAAAAAAGGTTTTTGGCAAACTAAAAAATTTACTGAGATGTAAGTATGCAAAAGTATTTTCTGAAACTGAATTTCAACTTTGGTTCCTTCCATTCTTTGACTGTTTATAAGGCTTTTTAACTAATCAAATTCTAACATATTTTCCATGTGCATGTATTCTTGAGTAACGGTTCTCGCGCTTTGAATGTCGATTGAACCTGTCTCTCTTGTCGATAATTCTTCTCTAATGAACTTCATTATCTTCGAAGATATGAAATGAACTCCTGTCTCGATATTTCAATTTTGTTTTATTTTGACTAATACAGACAAATCTTAATTTGGTTCATAATGTTTTAAACGTCCTATTTTAGTCCAAAAAATAAAACATTTATTTTGTATATGATATATAAAAATTCCTACTTATTCGGGTAATTTTTCTACAATAATGTGAATAAGTTACATATGAGATATTTGAAGATTTTAATATGTTGAAAAGAAAAATATAAGTAGACAATGAAAATACTAAATAATATGAACAATAGATATATTGGATATTCATTTCATTAGGTGTACAGACGGTTATTTTAATATTAAGATGTAGATAGATAATTTAAAAATATAGTATATTTTTATTTAATTTATTTATATTGTTGACGATAGTCATTATTTACCTAACCCTCCATTTTTAAAATGTCGACCAGATCCCGTCTTCTATGCCCGGTTCTTCCTACTTGATTGGAAAGAACATGCCAAGAACTAATTGCAACAAAATAAAAAAAAATAAAGAAAAAAAGAGCCGAGTTTGTCCGTTGGAATATGCCATACCAATGATGAATGGTGGAAAGAGTTTTTGTTTTTTTATTTAAGAGAGAGAGTGTGTGTGCTTGGAATTGCTTGGTTGAATGGTGATTTTGGAGTGTGGAAACTGGAAAGGTAGTTTTAGAAAGGTATATGAAATGAGAATCAGTGGCGCTAGTAAAACTCTCGTGCCATTGCCAATTTTGCCATATGTACATACAATTATTTCGCGAAATGAAATATGAATTTCAGGAATCACAATTAATTCATGTGAGGTAGAAAGTGGAAACAAAACAAAAAAAGAAAATAAAAAGATGTAGCATAACATGATTATGATAATTGCTGTTTTCCTTTCTAACTGTAAAATAATGATGCAAGAGAAAGTTGAGGTGATGATGGATCCCATGTTTATGTTTGTTTTTTGGTATTTCATTTTCAATTCTAGTTTTTCTAGTGATATGATCTGGCTCTTGCTGGAACTCTCTTTGTCCCCATGCACACAGATTCCATCAACCCACCCATCCCCATTTCACTCCCTTTTTTTTTTAACTCTCTATTTTAATATTCTTAATTCTACCATCGTTCACTTTTTTTTTTTTTGGTACGGTATCAATTCTGGTAGATCAAATATTATTTTATTGTGAGATTTATTTAAGAGTTTGTTATTTATTAATAAATTATTAGATAAAATTTGAATTTAAAACTTATTTAAACGGATTATTGCAGCCAAAATTGGCATATGATCCTTCATTTTACAATAATGAAAATATGTTGCTATATAATTAAACAAGAACATTATGTATAAAAATATAAAATAAGATAAAAATATTAAAATATAGAAAGCAACAATAGAGTGAGTACAAGAAGTGGTGACTACCCTTGACGTGATTCCGTTTCTCTCTCTTTTCTCTTCTCTCTCTCTCAGTCAGGCAGGTGAGAGAACTGTGAACTCAACACCATACAAAGCTAGAGTCTTTAACACTGTCTCTTCCGATTCAAACAAATAAAACCTCTTTTTTCCCTTTCCATCTTTCTATCTATCTCTCTCTATCTGTTGGTGTAGTGGGACACTGCGTTTGATTAGAGATCTGTTTATTCAGGTAATTTAATTGGTTAGTGTCAAGTTGAAGGAGATGATTGGTTTTATGTTACTTTCACCAAAATTGGATTCAATTCAATTGAATAATTGATAGCTAGATAGATACTCAATCAACCTCACCCCTCTCGTAGTCTCAACTACCTGTACCTCTATTCATTGCTCTTCTCTAATTTTTTTTTTGCCCAATTTTTGTTTATTGTTTTTCCTTTTTTCTATCCCATGATTTTTGTTCCTTCCTTACTTAAGCAGGTTCTTCCCTTTGAAGTTCGCAATTTGAATTCCAGAGAAAGATGAAAGGTGCAGTACTGGTGGCTATTGCCGCTTCCATAGGCAATTTTCTTCAAGGATGGGATAATGCTACTATTGCTGGTAACACACTCAGATTCACTTCATTAGCATGCCCCTTTTGCCTGATCTGACATAATCAATCTTCAATTTCGGCTGATACTATGTTATTGTTCCCTTTTATTATGTTTTAGGTGCCGTTGTTTACATTAAGAAAGACCTTGCTTTGCAAACAACTGTGGAAGGGCTTGTGGTGGCCATGTCCCTCATCGGAGCCACGGTGATCACGACGTGCTCCGGTCCCATCTCGGATTGGCTTGGGCGCAGGCCCATGTTGATAATCTCATCATTGCTCTATTTTTTGGGTAGTTTGGTGATGCTATGGTCCCCTAATGTGTATGTGTTGTGCCTGGCAAGGTTACTTGATGGGTTTGGGATTGGTCTTGCTGTTACTCTTGTTCCTGTTTATATATCTGAGACTGCCCCATCTGAGATTAGGGGATCCTTGAATACACTTCCCCAATTCAGTGGTTCTGGGGGCATGTTTCTGTCCTATTGTCTGGTTTTCTGGTTCTCATTCAGTGCCTCTCCTAACTGGAGAGTAATGCTTGGGATTCTTTCCATTCCTTCTCTTTTTTATTTCCTGTTGACAATCTTTTTCTTGCCGGAGTCTCCCCGGTGGCTCGTCAGCAAAGGGAAGATGCTTGAGGCTAAAAAGGTTCTCCAAAGATTGCGTGGCAGGGAAGATGTGGCCGGTAACCCTGTCTTAAACCCATTTTGAATTATGATTCTGCAGAGATCTTGATGGATTTGAATTGTGATAGCCTTGCAACAATTGTAGCAATGATTGTATTGCAAAAAATCAAAGGAAAATACAGCTGATGAGGCAGCAATTGATGCCTCGATACACCTAGCAATAACAATTTTAAACCATCTTGTTAAGTTTATGTAGGAATTGGACAAATGTTAACTGTTATAGGAGATAATGGATGAAATTTACTATGGACTTAATCCATTGAAATCTCAAGCTGTATGTTGAAATGATTGGGGGATAGTTGTATCATATATATGCTTGCTTACTTGACTATGACATGAAAAGTGTGATTATTGTTATCCTGAAACACTCTGGGTTAGTAATACATGGATGTTCCAGTTTTTTCATTACAATACAACCTTCTTAATTGTCATAAATTGCTCTCATTGTATCTTGTAACTGCTTTATTGCGTGTAATTCATTTCATTGCATATTCTCTTACCTTTTTCATCTGTTACGATCAATCATTTTGTGAATTTGTTAATTTATACAGGTGAGATGGCATTGCTGGTTGAAGGTCTTGGGGTTGGAGGTGATACAACTATAGAAGAGTATATAATAGGCCCTGCAGATGAGGATGGAGAAGGTCAAATACAAACAGCAGAGAAAGACAAAGTCCGATTATACGGATCCCAAGCTGGCCTCTCGTGGTTAGCAAAACCTGTTACTGGACAGAGTTCTCTAGGTCTTGTGTCACGCCATGGAAGCATTGTCAACCAAAGCATGCCTCTCATGGACCCTGTTGTGACCCTATTTGGCAGCGTTCATGAGAAGCTCCCTGAACAAGGAAGCATGCGCAGCACCCTATTTCCACATTTTGGAAGCATGTTCAGCACAGCTGATCCTCATGCCAAAAATGAACAGTGGGACGAGGAGAGCCTACAAAGAGAAGGCGAGGAGTACGCATCAGAAGCGGGTGGAGACTCTGATGACAATCTGCAAAGTCCCTTGATCTCGCGTCAAACAACAAGCATCGAAAAGGAAATGCCACCTCCTCCTTCCCATGGCAGTATACTGAGCAGCATGAGACGTCACAGTAGTCTCATGCAAGGTGAACCAGTTGGTAGCACTGGTATTGGCGGTGGCTGGCAACTAGCATGGAAATGGAATGAGAAAGGTGAGGATGGGAAAAAGGAAGGAGGGTTTAAAAGGATTTACTTGCACCAGGAGGCTGGTCCAGTCCCAAGTAAAGGATCTGTTGTGTCGATTCCTGGCGAAGGTGACTTTGTCCAGGCTGCTGCATTGGTAAGCCAGCCTGCTCTTTACTCCAAGGAGCTTATTGGTGGGCAGCCAGTTGGCCCTGCAATGGTTCACCCATCTGAGACCGCTTCAAAGGGGCCAATTTGGAAAGCTCTTCTCGAACCAGGCGTTAAGCATGCATTGGTTGTTGGAATTGGAATACAACTACTTCAGCAGGTAATATGTGGTTACCTTTTATAGTTATCTTCTGCCTTTGCACGGTTAATTAGATAATGCTTTCTTTACATGGTATTTCATTCTAGGCTCTAGCACTTGAATGTACAATCGCTTGTGGACTGCTTGGTTTTGGCTTAATAATTTACAAAAAGAAAACATAAAACATAATTTTTCGAAAGATGTTGACATTCAAGATTTCGGGATGTGCTGTGATAAAATAGTAGTGGAAACTTTAAGATCAGCATTCTTACCTAATCAGACTGTTTGAGGAGTGATTTAGAAATATGCTTTCTTGTATTAGTAACAGAAATATATACTGTTGTTGTTTGACCTTATTCTTCCTGTCTGGATTTCTAGTTTGCTATTCCAGCTTTCAGCATTAACATGGTGGTCTGTCTGTTATCAATAACTAACACCAACTTCTATATTGGATGTGCAGTTTTCTGGTATAAATGGTGTTCTATATTACACTCCTCAAATCCTTTCAGAGGCCGGCGTTGAAGTTCTCCTTGCCGATTTGGGCATCGGCTCAGAGTCTGCATCTTTCCTTATCAGTGCTTTAACAACCTTGTTGATGCTTCCATGTATAGCCATAGCGATGAGGCTCATGGATGTTTCTGGCAGAAGGTATATTTTCTCTAAATTAATGTCAATGTCTTTGAAAAAGCTGTTTAGTATCTTGTTTTGTTCAACTTGATTTGTTCTCATTACACAAACCCTAATATTGCAGGCAGCTGCTGCTCACTACAATTCCAGTGCTGATAGTGTCACTCATCATTTTGGTCATTGGGAGCGTCGTAAATTTTGGCAGTGTTGTCCATGCAGCAATTTCAACTGTATGCGTTGTTGTTTACTTCTGTTGCTTTGTGATGGCTTATGGACCGGTTCCAAACATCCTTTGCTCAGAGATCTTTCCGACAAGGGTGCGTGGGCTCTGCATTGCCATCTGCGCTTTGGTGTTCTGGATCGGAGATATCATAGTGACATACACGCTGCCCGTGATGCTCAGTACTATAGGACTCAGTGGAATCTTTGGCATTTATGCGGTTGTGTGTTTGATCTCGTGGATATTTGTGTTTTTGAAGGTCCCTGAAACAAAGGGAATGCCCCTTGAAGTCATCACGGAATTCTTTGCTGTTGGTTCTAAGCAGGCTGTTGCTGCCAAGAATGAGTGACGGGATTCGTTGTATACATCTGCTATGTTTGTGGCTAAAGCCAAAATCTCTCATGTTTATAGATTTTGCTTGTCATTAAGTTTTTAATTGGAGGAGAATATGTTCTGGTTATCAAGCATATGGATGTATTTTTTCTTCTCTCGTATACTAAAATTTTGCATTTTATAGTGATAAAGCTTTTGATTTCAAGTCTGTGTTTATAATAAATTTATTCGAGAGGTGCACTGTGTCCAAGTGCGTAATGCTGATCCCGAGTATTAAAAGGTAGGAGACTCATTAGTTTCCTTTTGTTTTGTTTTTTTTTTTTTTTTGGTAATTAAGACTCCTTAGTTAAATTGCCATGGCTTGCTCTGTTGGCATCTTTTTCAATATTATTCCTTCATGGGTTTTGATCGGACTGTTCTAAAGGAAGTCAGGAACTTTATAAAAGAATCTGCCAATAATATCTTTTTTTTTTTTACAAAAATAAAACTTGGTAGTTTTGAATGTATTAAATTGAATACATTAAAATCTTTAATTTTCTCGAGTATTAACGAAATCTGTGTTATATAAATTATAAAGTACCTTTGATCTTTTGGATAAAAATCATTTAAAGTGAAAAAATGAATACAATTTCCAATTCCTACCTTTTTCTTTTTGGTTTTAAATCAAAGTAGCTTTATTTTATTTTTATTATGTTTAAATGTTCTTTGATTGAACATCACCCATTTTACAACATATGCGGTCTGCTTCCACTAACGCTAATTCCGTGTCAACAATGGAGTAAGTGCATTTATTCCCAACTTCCCAGGAATTCTCATGCTTAATCGAGTTAATTCGTTATTCTTAAATATGTTACAAACAGCGACAATTTTAATGCAAAGCCAAGTCACTCGGCACGAGAATTCGCATTAAAAACACTCGATGTTACACATGTTCTCATTCTTTCTAGTTTTTCCTCTCGGGTGTGTACGCATCAAGATATACGACGACAACACTGTAAAAATGGTCTTTCCCCCTTAGTCTCTCACAATTATCTGACGTAAAAGGTGAAACAGAGCAACAGCACAGCTCGACAATGTGCAGCAATTAAATTAATATTTACAGTGCTCATCTTTACAAATTCACAGTCCCAAAGTACCTCGATGAATATTGAATAGTGCAAAAATTTTGGCCACTTCCCATATATGTTGTCATGGAGATTCATAGCCCGCCAGAGAGAAAATTTAACTGGTAAAACAATGTAAGCAGAAGCTGTGTCCATCATTTAAAGATTCTAATCTTCTTGGGAAGACGATTTACCTTCCAAACTATTTAAGCCAATATCTGATTTGGAGGGCTTGGAATCAGGCACTTGATTGTTTACAGAGCTCTTCTCTGCAAGGGAGTTGAATGGCCTCTCAAATTCTCTAGCAGTGGCGGGATCTATTACTGCTTTCTTTAGTTTTTGCTCCTGCAAAATTCATGAACATAGATTTTATGTAGTGCACATGAGTTCGAAAATATAGAGTCAACCAAAAGCCAACTTCAGTGTCATATTCAAAACACCAAAAATTAACATGTTCATTCATGCTGCTAAATAAACTAAACTTGGTTTGACCATTTGGCTTGCGTATTCTTGTACATGGTGTATTTGCCCAGAACTAATTGTGATTAGATCAAACTAAATATCTAAAGATTAAAGAGTATCTATTTTTGCTCAGCTTCATATTTGGGTATATGACAGGATAAGAACATTGAAGAGTTGGCTACGCTAGCTGAAGATTTATGAGATTATATTAATATATTCAAGAGTAAATGGACAAAAGTACACATGAAAGAATTTGGAGTGGACAAAAATACATACCAAAGTTCATAAACATCAAAGTATATCCGAAAGATTGATTTTGATGGACAAAAGTACACCCCAGACCTTCCAAACCCATTAATGGCATGATACTTTTGTCCATCGAAAACAATATTTCGAGTATACTTTCATACGTACTTTTGTCCACGCCAAACTCTTTGATGGGTACTTTTGTTCATTTACTCTATATTCAATAAGGTGATTAAAGTTCCAAAATGCTACCGAGTACCATAAGGCTTACATTTTGTAGAGCTTCAAGCTTTCTTTGCAGCGCCTCATGCTCAGCCTGAATACGGAAAGGAACTCCATGCTTTTGATACACATTGTTTTGGGCTAGCTCCTCGTCAAGATCAGTGGCTGTGGTTGCAAAGGGATGATTTGCAGGAATCCACCTGATTGTATCAGGATCAGCATCTGGAGGAACAGTGTCTCCTTCCCTAAGGAACATGGTTGGTCGCTTCCACTGGTATGCACGTGATCTCCTTCTCTGGTGGATGGCTTGTTGCTCTTCGGTGAGTGTAACAGGTGCTAAACGATAAACCTTGCCACACATTTCAACAGTCGAGTTGCTTTTACCAACCTTGACCATTGGATTATTGAACGGGTCTTCATACTTAAGAGGCCTAGAACTGAAAATATGCATGTAAAAAATGTCAATAATATAGGCAAAAGAAATTATCGGCATAATCAGACAAACCGTGTGCTATATAATGTTAGATGTATTCATGTTGCTTTACCTAATAGCTTAAGCTTTTGTAAGAGTTGATTATAAACATTGTAATAAAGAATAGACTATGGCTGGAAGAATAGGAATTGAAATCTTGCCATTACGACACATTATCAAATCCCTAGGGTTGATCAATTTTGAGCATTCACCTAAAAAGCTTATGATTCTTGACACGAGGACAATATATTCAGTCTCACTACAACCTATTAACTAATCTAATTTCATAATCCAGAGTAAGAAGCTAGATAATTAATCAATTATTAAAAATTGAAAAAAGTGATAAGGATAGACATCATACATGCCTCTTCTATCGGATCTGAGTTGGCCACGCCTGACAAGATCAGCTACGGAGCCAGGGCGGTGGTTTCTTTGGGAGAATACTCTCTCTGCAAATGCTCTCACTCCCACAAACAAAACAAGAGCCACAACGCACATCCAAATCGGATACTTCATTCCACCGTCTCCATTAACCTGGTGGTCCAAATTTGCATTTTTTTTTCAATCTTTCAAAATATTAATAATAAATTGAAGTTATGAACGGGGAAGGAAAGCTTACCAGAAAGGAAAGAGGAGGAGGCGGAGGATTGAGGATGGAAGTAAATAGGTGATTGTGGAATTTTGCAACGGAATTAACGGAGTCTTGTCTGAGCTGGTTGGTGCGAGTGGTGATTAGGGAGCACCATTTGGAGATTCCGTTCCTAATTATACGAACACCATTGCCACCGCCACTGCCATGACTGTTGTTGCTGCTGCTACAGATGACGATGGAGGGCTACATACAATGTGTGAACAATTCATTACAACTCAATAAAACGAAATAGCAGGGAAATGAAGTAGGGTTTAGAAGAGAACTTACCGGAACCGAAAGAGTCCGAAACTGCAGTGTCCAAATTGAAGGCATGATATGTGATGTGATGTGCTCTAACCTCTCTGAGCTCAGTGAATAAATCAATGGCGGCCAATTTCTGCTTCAATATCAAAGTTCCATTCCATTACATTACTACCTCTTCGTGAAGCTCCAGCCACTAGGTAAAGTAAACTCGTAAAGCAACTGCCTCGCTGATTATGATTATTAATTTATTATTGTTACTTTCTTTCTTCCTCTTAAAAATAGATGCATGTCTAAAGCAGTGATAAAATCCACCTAAACAATGAGGCAGGAAAGGATCCGTGGCGCAATGGTAGCGCGTCTGACTCCAGATCAGAAGGTTGCGTGTTCGATTCACGTCGGGTTCATCTTTTGCACAAATACTCAAATCTCTATCATACAACTTGGGCCTGCATTGATCTAAATCTAATTCTAACCGGCCCATTAAACACAACATAATGGTACGGGCATTTTTTTGGTTGGATGCGTCTCAAACTTAATTATTTTTTTACTAATTATCCAGATTACCTTAAGCAGTGTTATTAGAACTGGTCCGATTCATCCGATCGGACTGGATAAAGAAGAGAACCGACAAGACCTAGTTTAAACTGGCTGGATTTGACTAAAATCGGTGAACCGGCAGATTTAATTTAACTCGAATCGAATTAAAATTTTTTTTTTTTCACGAGAAACATCGTTTCGATTAAAAAAAAACTAATTTGAGCTAAAAGAAACCCTAGCACCTCGAAGCCTCCATCCCCTTTCTCTGTTTTCTAAATCCATTCCCTTTCGGTCATAAGAGAGACCACTTGAGAGTTGAGAGTCTGAGACTGTGTGTGAGAGAGAGTGAGAGAGGCCTGTTCAACTAATGCCACCTCACCGTGCTCGCAGTCTCGCAACCGCACCACCCACCACAGCTAGCGCCACCTCCATCGAAGTCGAACATTCGAAGTTTCAAACGTCGTTGGCTCTTATGTGTCCGTCGCCACCTGCTACTGCTACTGCTTGTCGCCTTCGTTGTGTATCCAGTCGTCGTCGTCGCATTAATTTCTTCTCCAGTCTCCCTCTTTTCTACCGGCGGTGCATTAGCGAGGTATGTATTTTTATTTTTTTTAAGTTATTAAGTTTTAAATTTTCAATAATTTAGTATTTTAGTTAGAATTAATTGATTAATGATGTTGATAATCTATGTTGATTTCTATTTGATTTCTATTAGATTGTTGATTGTTCAATTTTTTGTAATATATTGTTGTTAGTAGGGGTGCACAGACCCGGCCCAGCCCGAAGGTCCGACCCGATTCCGAACACTTTAGGGGCTAATTTGGTGTGATTTCATTGGGTTTAGGGCCGGGTAAGGGTCTCAAAAATAGACCCGGTCATTATTTCGGGTTGGGTCCGGGCCATAGCTCGGGTCACCCGAAGTCGGCCCGGTGGCCCGGTCATCATACACAATTAATATTTTGTGTTATTAGTGATGGATCATGACTATTCTTATGTGGAATTTAAGTATTGTAAACCTTAATATTTTGTGTTATTAGTCATTATAAGATTATAAGTTAATGTTTTATATTTAGAATGCATAAGACTTTAGACTAATGCATAATATTGTGTTATTTGTATTGATTTAAATATTTGGTATTATTAGACAATATTAGTATTGATTGTGGTTATGCTTTAATTTTAAAGAAGGGTTGGTTCTTGTTTTATTTTTCTAAGTGAATTTTACCATGTTAAATAATGGTTGGAGTCTTGGAAATTTTGATATTTTTACATGCTAGCTTACAAGAAGGTATCAACGTAATGTAATGTTAACGGCCCAGTTTTTACCCGGTATAATTGTGGCCCGAAAGTGTATTGGTTTCATCGGATCTAGGATCGGATTCGGATCTAATAAATAGACCCGGTGTATATTTCGGGTCGGGTCTGGGTCCCATCAACCCCGACTTCACCCGCCCATGTGCACCCCTAGTTGTTATATATGTTGATTATGTATGTTGATTTTTGTTGGAAAAAAATTTTTAATTCGTATTTGGAAATTGAGTTGGGGATAGAGCGGGATGAGTTTTGATCCCTTTTTCGATGCCCGCGACAGAGCCATGATTTATGTTTGATTTCTGTTTAGTTTGTTGATTGTAACACCCCGTTACTCTAAGCCTTACCTCTAGCCGTAAAGTAAGGGATAACAAAGTGTCACGACAGTTTTAAAGCTTATAATATATAATATATATCCAAGAATTTATATAACTGGAAGCCCGATGAAGGAATAAAGCTCAAACATAAAACAGAATTACGAAACGCGAAACGTTCACACACGATAACTAAACGCATAAGCACGGACAAAACAAGACATAATATATATAAAACCATGTAGATAGCTCCAGCATACACAAGGTAATATATATATATATACAAAAAAGATGACTAGTCATAACCTGCAGAGTTTAGGCTGGCTAGTCAAACTGAAATACAAAATAGTTTTATAAGTTTAAAACAGCTTATACAACTTATTTTTCAAATCAAGCCTCTAAGGCGATAAAGTCTAAAATAAAAAGGTGAAAGAGAGTACTACAACAAATAATCAAGATACAAAGAGATATCAAAAGATCCTCCTCTCTGTCACCATCCCACAACTCACCAAAATGGGTTACGACCTGCATCTGAAAAATAACAAAATATGATATGAGAACCGGAGGTTCTCAGTATGGTAATAGTGCCCAATAATGTAAGATATAAGATTTTGGGACGCTAGATGCAACCCTAGAACTTCACATCGATGCAGAATATTCAAGCTTAAAACAAAATAAATAACTTAAACAGTAAATAGGGTATTCTAACTTAAGGGATTTCTAATTAACATAGCACCGCTATCCCACAGCCTTCACTAGCTTAACCTCCATGCGATTCCATCGCCACCACCTACCGAACCTCCTCAATCCTAGCAGAAAATACAAGTAATGCAGACAAGTAAAGCACAATAAAGTATATCTACAACAATTAGAACAATTAGCAAGTAAACATGTGGTTCATTTAGGCATAACGGAAATTAAGCAAAGCAAATAAACATGTAGAAGATGCATATGATGAATGCCTTTCCTATTGGCTCGTGATATCACTTGTCGGTCTATAAATGCCAACTCGACACATCCTCCCAGATGTAGCCTTTCTGCCACGCCAGGGATATAGGCCCTGCACACTTATGCAGCAGAGAAGGTTATGCGAGCGGGATACTACCCCAACCCTCACATCTCAATGTTAGCGGGATTAACCACCGACCTTACACCGGCGCCGCGACCTCGACAAGCGGGATTAACTAACTGTCCTTGCCAGGCGCATAGCGTCTCAACAATATCAGTATACATCAATAGGTTTTAGTGATCACTCTTAGTATTCAATAAATTTTTCAGTCATCTCCGAGTCCCCGACTCGTCATAACCATCATTTCATCCTTGATTTCACAAGTTTATCATCAACTTTTAAGTTCTCATCATCATCATCAATATAGTACTCTAACTGCTCACTTACAACTTCAGAAACCTAAGTCTCCGTCTTCTAAACTCATACAGAATTTCACCAATTTAAGTCACTGACTTTTCTCTATTGTCTTTAGACATAAATGCTAGATATTAGCCTTAAACAGTAATGAAAAAAAGTTTAAAAAGCTAGAGAATCCTAATGAAGAAAAACCATTTTTCTGTAAAATAAGGTCTGTGCATACGCACACCCTTGCCGTGCATACGCACACGTTGAAAAAGAACGTGTCCGAGTACGCGGCACCCTACTCGCGTACGCGAGTGTTTTAATCTGAATGGAATGCTCGCGTCGTGTGTACTGGGTTGCGTACGCATGCTGTATGGAGTTTAGTCATAATTGGTGGTATGGTATAGCTTGTGAGTAAGGTTGACAACAATGTTGAGGAGTTTAGTCATAATTGTGTACTTTATGGGTGGATTGTAACCATAAGAGACCGAAGGAGGTTGTTGCCATGAAGGTTGAATATAAGCATGTGGCTCCTCCCCAACTTGGATTCCATTCCCATAATGTGATCCCTCATTGAAGCTTCCATTTCTTACAACATAATTGTAACCAAACTCATAAGCAAAAGGATAAGAATTCATAGTAAAAAGGATAAATAAAAAAAAAACTATTAAGAAGCAAAGAAACAAGAACCTAACTAGTGACTCAAACAAGCTAACAAACAAAGAGCAAACTATTCACAATATTAACATATGTACAATAACCAATAACAAGCACACATTGCGATTCTCCGGTAACGGCGGCAAAATCTTGAAAGAAGGTTACCGTCGGTTTAGAATTTTCACACAAAAATAATCTCGTCGAAGTATAGATCTAAACCAACAAACAACCTCAATCAAAGTTTAATTTTGGTTGTCACATGTTCAACCCATAAAAATAACCGAGAGTATTACTCCCGGGTCGTTCTCCCTATGAATTGTAATCGAATACTTAATTATTGGTTATGAGTTTCACGAGGTGGATTGATGATAAGACTTGAAATTAAATGGCAAGAAATTTAAATGACAAGAAAATAAATCAAACAACTAAAGATAACAAATACTAAAAAGGCATTCATGGTAAAGATTGAGAATCAAGCTTTTCCATCCTAGTCATTAATCATAACACAATAATTATCAAGAGCTAAGCCTATTACGTTATCTACAATATTGGGAGAAAGTCAAATATGTCTAGTTAATCCCAATCCATAAGTAATGTCAATGAAAACAAGATTAAACTAACAACTCTAGATCACCAATCTAAATTGGGTATCAATGACTCAAGATTGCCTAATTTCTCTTTCCAAGTCAAGAATACTCAAACATCTACTCTAAAACTAACCTAAGTATTTTATCAAACACTTGGTGTATATAAAAATGAAAAGCATATTAAATTGCAAAAATAATAAAATCTACTACTACTAAATGCAAGAAAATAACAACAATAACTCAACAAGCATCAAAGAAACATAAAAAACATCAAAATTGTATTAAAGAAAATCCAAATTAACAAGAGTTCATAAATATAAAAGTGACATAAATGAAAAATTAACAAGGCAAACTAAGAAACTTGAGGCAAAAGAATAAGGAAAGGTAAAAGAAATTAAATGAAAATAAGAATTAAACCCTAAATCTAAGAGAAATTGACCTAAATCTATCCTAATTTTAGAGAGAGGATGGAGCTTCTCTCTCTAGAAAACCACCCTAAAACATGTTTCTAACCTAACCTATTTGCTCTCTCCTTCATCCTTCTTGAATTTGGCCTCTAATAGCTTCAGAAATGAGTTGGATCTAGGCCAGAGTGAGTTCAGAAATTTCCCCAAGCGTGTTTCTTTATGAGATCACGTGACAATTGTCACGCGTACGCATCGCTTGACAAATCTCTGGTCACGCGTATGCGTGGGTCAAGCGTACACAGAACTAGGCAGATTTTTAAAACTTTATTTCTTCACAAATTCTTCACTTTTACATGCTTTTTCTTCATTCCTTCAATCCAATCTTTACCTTTTAAGCCTGAAATCGCTAAACAAATACATCAACGTATCAAGTGGAATTAAAGTGATTTAAATATATCAATTTAAAGGTCTAAAAAGTATGTTTTCACTCTTCAGCATAAATTAGGAGACATTCACAAAACCATGCTATTTCATTGAATAAATGTGGGATAAGTTGATAAAATTCTCTAAATTCAACACAAGATAAACCCTAAAATTGGGGTTTATCACTCTCTCCACCCAAAATTAGGGTGATTCCTCCATCTCTGATTGAATATATTCGAATAGGGATCATTATTGGGATTTCTGGAGGAATTTTCCATATAATTAACTTGCTTAAGAATGGGTTGAGCATAACCATAGTTCTCCTCTTGGTTGAAGTCTCCACTCATGTCATAAGATGTATCTTGATTTTTAATAGCTTAAACTTGCATCTCACTCAAGTGTTGAGTAACCATACTGATCTGATGTGACATAATCTTGTTTTGAGCTAGAATGGTATCCATGGTGTCCACCTCCATAACTCCTTTCTTCATAGGATTCACTGGATTTCTCTCAGAAGAGTATAGATATTGGTTGTTAGCAACCATCTTAATAAGCTCATTAGCCTCTTCAGGTATCTTCTTCATATGCAAATAACCTCTTGTGGAATTATCCAGAGATATTTTTTCCATCTCAGAGAGGCCATCATAGAAAATCTGCAGCTTGATCCAGTCTGAAAACATATCTGGGGGACACTTTCTAATTATCTGCTTGTATCTTTTCCCGATTTTATAGAAAAACTCACCATCTCTATGCCTGAAAGTCTGGACATCCACCCTTATCTTAGTCACCTTCTGAGATGAGAAGAATTTAGTTAGAAATCCATTAACCAATGAAACGGCAACCACAACAAAAACCTATACACATGATATTAAATAAAAGCATTAGCACATAAGTAGACTTTGCAAATCTGCAATTCAAATTCCTCATACAACAAAGATCCTTGTTCTCATGTTAAAAATCTAAGGTCTCAGCATTAAAATTTTGAACATTAAGAAAAACAAAGATAGCCAATAGTAGCAGTGGCATCCACTTGTAAGAAAGTTGAAATAAACATTTTCAGTCATTTAATAATACTACTAAACCTCAAACTAAACATTCTAAGCTCCATCCTCATCTTTTCTTCTCTTAACTAATAAGTCATAACTTCAGTCAATATTCGCATACCTCATGCAACCTAACTATATTTGGGTGTCTGACAACCTAATGTACCTTCGCCGATGGTTCTACCAACCTCATACTTGCCGATCTTATTTCTCACCTTTTTCATTGTTTCGCAACGATCATTCGCATCTCCTCCATTATCAACTAAATTTTTCTTCCAACAGTAAACAAAAGAAATAAGAGCTAGAAGAGTACACACACACACACCTCATGCAACCTAACTATATTTGGGTGTCTGACACACACACACACACACACACACACACACACACACACATACACACACACTGCACACACACACACACACACACACACACACACACACACACACACACACACACACACACACTGCACGCACACACATACACCTCATGCAACCTAACTATATTTGGGTGTCTCACATACACACATATACACCTCATACAACCTAACTATATTTGGACACACACACACACACACACACACACACACACACACACTCTGCACGCGCACGCACGCACACACATACACCTCATGCAACCTAACTATATTTGGGTGTCTCACATACACACATACACACCTCATACAACCTAACTATATTTGGGTGTCTGACACGCACGTGCACACACACACACCTCATACAATCTAACTATATTTGGGTGTCTGACACGCACACACACGCACCTAACTATATTTGGGTGTTTGACACTCACACGCATGCACGCGCGCGTGCGCAGAGAGAGAGAGAGAGAGAGAGAGAGAGAGAGAGAGAGAGAGAGAGAGAGAGAGAGAGAGAGAGAGAGAGAGAGAGAGAGAGAGAGATGACGACGACGACGACGACTGACTGACCAAGTAACCTTCGCGACAGCGACGCCACGGGGTCAACGCTTTCTTCATGCGACGGCGACGAGAAGAGGAATGATAAGAAGAGTTCGACGATAAGAAGAGTGCAACGGCACCCGCAGTCTATCCTTGCCGACGGCGACAGCACCCTCTACCAGAGGAGAAGAGTTCAGCACTGAGGGATGGTGATGCTGGCTGGGTTTAGGGTTAGGTTTCTCAGAGAGTAAGAGAAAGGGGAGTGAGCATGGTTTTTGTTCTAATTGTTATAAAAATAATACCAGCCATAGTACAATGACCACTAAATTTTTTTCATTAAAAGTAATTTTTTTATATTTTAATAAAAATAATACCAGTCATAGTATTATGGTCACTAAATTTTTTTTATTAAAAGTAGTTTTACTTATATTTTTAATGACAATAAAAATAATTGCCATTATAATATATAATATTAATGACAAATATATAATAGCCACAAAAACATAACTTAAATAAAAAATAGCAGTCATTGTATTATTATTGCTAAAAATTTGTCGCTAAAACTAATTATTCTTGTAGTATGTCCTCATAAAAGTTTCTATCCTTGATCATGCTCTCTAGAAAGAAGGGATAAGTACTTTTTTCGTCCCCAACGTCTGGGGTCAAAATCGATTTCGTTCCCAATCTTTTTTTCTTATTAAAATCATCCTCAACTTTACAAAACGTTATAAAATCATCCTTTTGTCCTTAAACAACATTTTTTGGACAATTTTGCCCTTTTACAAAAATAAAAACAAAGAAAAAATGTTACCCTCTTCACACTACCCTCACCACTAACTCTATCATGTCTCACCTCTCTCTCTCTCTCTCTCTCCCCTTATTTCTGCAACCGCCTTGTTCTCAACCCAACCACTCCCACGCCATCAACAACTCAACCGCCGCCTTGTTCTCATGATGGCCCAACCACTCCCGCGCCACCAACAACTCCACCGTCACCAAGATCCAAGATCCTCAAGATCTATTCTGAAGCCATGGCAGCTGCTAGGTTAACCACTTGCGCCGCGGTGGCTTCCATGTCCTCGCTTTCCGATCGCGCCGCCCATGCCGATTTTTCTTTTCGCTTCCCGTTCTTCTCTTCTTCACCTTTCAATTTGCCTTCGCCGTCCGACCCTGCTTCCGATTCTAAGACGTAGCCGCCTCCCCCCTGATGTACCTAACAAGTCCGGCTTCGACCCGGAATCGTTAGAAAGAGGAGCCAAAGCCCTCCGTAAAATTAATAGTTAAAATTGTTTTAAAATTATTTTTAGTGCTGATTTTGTGGGGGTTTTGTTTCTCTGTTCCTTAACTGAAATCAATCTTGAAAACAGTTGAAGCTGAGATAGTACTGTTCAAAATGGTTATCAAGTATCCTCGATGCAGCATCAGGAGGCAATCAGCATATGCTGATGCAGAGGTAATTTCCCCCCACTACCATATAAAGTTGGTGATTTGAGAATTTCTACTTTTTGGCTCATTGTGTCTCTGAGAAAGTTTGGGTTGTGTGTGATGTGATGTGTTTCTATCGATTGCTTGTAGCTGATACATAATTAGTGGTATATCAAGATAGTTGTGTAGTTAGAATGTTCACAAGCGTTTTTCCCAATAGTTTGGCTAAGGTTGTACAGCTTATGTAAACGTGAATAGCATATTCATCGTGCTATGTTTTGTAATTGGATACCCAATTGTTTCGGCTTCAGGTGAAATAATTTTGTTAATTTCTATTTTCTATTCTTTATTTAAAGTATTAATCTTCAAATTTGAGCATTTAATTGATGTTGGTGCGGGAGTGTTGATTTTGTTCAACCGATTGGGTTATATTGTTCAACCATTCAGATGCTGATTTTAATGTATGAAGAGTTAGCAGGATTGGTGTTAGAGTTAAAGGTAGTAAGTGGTATAGTGGTGGAAGTGGTGGTGGTGGTGGTGAAGAGAGAGAGAGGTGGTGATGGAGAGGGAGAAGAAGATGGAGAAGGAGGTGGGAGCAGTGGTGGTGGGGTGGCGGAAAGGGAGAGAAGAGAAAGACCGAAAGAGAGTGAGAGATACGCCAGGGATGGAGAGGGTTTCTTTTGTTTTTTAATACTAGTTTTAATATTTTTTTATTTTTGTAAAATGATAAAATTGTCCAAAAAATATTGTTTATGGACAAAAGGATGATTTTATAACGTTTTGTAACGTTGAGGATGATTTTAATAAAAAAAGGTTGGGGACGAAATTGATTTTGACCCCAGACATTGGGGATGAAAAAAGTACTTATCCCTAGAAATAATGTCTGGACTGAAGTGGATTATTATTTTTTTTTATCAAGAATCACATTGTTATTCGAGGGAAGACCAGTTTCACACTTTACTCTATCAATGTGCTACAGCCACCCCCCAGGTCCCAATACTCAGTAGTGCCAGGCTGCCAGCTTTGAACCAAGCTCACTTGAGTTAAAGTACAAGCTTCTAACCAACAAGCTACTTGGGAAGCTAGCTGCTACAACCACCCCAAGTCCAGGACAAAATCCAACCTAAAGAAACTAGGCTATATTGGGTGGGAGAACTCTCTATAACGTGAAGTTTACTTATTTAGCTTGACGTATAAGACATGATACAAAGGCAGGGTTCTCTAAGGTGGCATAACATGAGAGTAGGAATGTGGAATGCTTTCCCCCCTCCCCCTCCCCCTCTTTCTCTTCCATAAAATTAGCATAAAGTCGCAACTCTTATTATTATTATTTATTTGGCAAAAAGAATGGAGCACTTACTTTATGCTTATGAAGGTGGGATTCTTGTTTTGTTATGATACCCGTATATTTCAGATGTTTTATAGGAGTAAGTTAATATACTAAAGTTGTCGATTAAAAAACTTTTTTATACAAAATATATAAATTTAAGTTTCTAATAATTTTGTTACATATTTATTAAAATAATAAAAATTTTACTAATAATAATTTTAGTCTGTGAAGCATGGGCACTTTACTGAATTTTGTGTCCGCGTATCAGACACATGTAGGATGCGATATTCGTTCAACACGTGTGTCTGATATGTTCAACTCTGTCTTAATAAAAAAATAAAAAATTATTTTTCAGACACACTTAAATATAATCACGTGCCAGCGTATATAGCTTTATTCTTAACGTTATTGTTGAAATAAATTTAGAAATAGTATATATTATTATTTATTAAAATAATTTTTTTTAAATATTTTATATAATTAAAATAAAATATTAAAAATAATTAAAAAATTAATTTATATTTTAATATCAATAAAATATCAAAATATCATTATAATTTATCTAAAAAATACTTTATATTTTATATATAAGCGTATTCGCATGTCTTATAAGATTTTAAAATTCGTGTATCGACGTGTCTCGTATCATGTTATGTACCGTGTATGTGTCGATATCCGTGCATCATAGATCTTAACATACATCCCGAAACAAAATCTTATTTTATATCCAATGAATTTGAAGAAAACGGAAACAAAACATGGCTTTGATTAGAAATTAACAAGGTAGTGATAATAAAATAAAAGCAGCAAAATGTATGGTTATTAGTAATGGAAATGGAACACCATCTCTATAGTTAGGTAAGGACAAGAAATAAAACCTTGCAATGGAAATTGGAATCACTTTTAGCCAAAAGTCAAGGAGCATATTTAATGATATCTAGCATCTTAGAATATTAAGCTCCATTTCCTGTCCCAATTATTTAATTATTGACTACAAGTGGGAATTCAACTTCTCTTTAACATCACTGGATTTTGGTTAGGACAAATTTGCTTCATTTAGTTATTAAATTATACACCCATCTATTGCCATATATGGCTCTACCTTTTTTGTAGTCATACATTATAATATTTGTGATTTTTATGAAAACAGGTTCGAAATAGGTTATCTGCACTAATATAATTCATAATACAGTTGTACCTTTATAAATTCAATAACAAGAGAAATAACATCACTACAAAAGGCTTCATTGTTGCCTTCATGGTTGGTCTAGACGAATTTGTGCAGTAATCAAATCATAAGAAATCCTACACGTGATAAAGAAATAAAGGAAAATATTTTTTAGATCTTGTTGCAAATCATACTGGAAGGACTTTATGTCCTAGATCATGTTCAGGGATGGGAAAAAGACAAAAGCAATGTATTGTAGTGGGATTGATCCTGAGTGTAACTTTCACATCTTTAATCTCACGATCCCCATGTAGTGGCCCGAAAATAATTAAATTAAAGTATGATGGCGATTTTATTTTATTATTATTATAAATTTTGTTTTTATAAATTTAGACGTGTCAAGAGCGGGTAAACTTTATAGGTTTCATCATGGTGGAGAAACCGGACAATGTCTTGTACACTGGTTCGAAACATCACAACGTGACTAAATAAGAATTTTCAATTGTTCACTTGTAGAGTCAACTTAAAAGTGTATTTGGTGTAGTGGTGGTGGATTTAGCACTGAAATACCACTTGAGAATGTTCTTGTTTGGAATTGACTTTGTGGTCATTCATTTCAGAGAGGTCTTCTACAACAACCAGGACATCACATTGCGAATTGAGCTGTGTTTGTGCCTTTGTTGACTACTTGACTCCTTCAAAGTGTCGTATATGGCAAGGCAATGAATGCATCACAAGAATCCCAAACGCATCAATAAGACACTCCCTTTATCAACAAGGTTTTATTATTAGTGGTTTCATGATACTTGTGTGCATGTGTTACCAACACCAAGGGAGAAAAAGGGTCTCTCCATGTATAAACCAACATAATTGTGTAAATCCAATAATGACAGTGCATTTTGCAGGAGGCTATTTGACATTGCATTACATTATTAAAGTGTCAACATCATGTTAGTGGGAGTGACTTTGTCTAGGGTAGGATCCTGGAAAGCACAAAAATAAAGCTTTGGAGAGGGTCCCAAAATTCTTTTCTCCACTCCTTTTCCCTCCTGGCAACTGCAGAGCTCGGAAGATTCCCGATCCAGATGCATTCAATTCAGAAATATGATCATGCCGTCCATTTGTTTACCACACTTTTCCTATTTTGATAATAGTATTGCCGACATATATATATATATATATATCCCTTGTCTAAGTAACAAACAATTATACGATTTCGTTTCTCCCTTTCAATCAAATCATAAATTACAGTAACCAAATTCAAGCGGGTTGATCTACCCTATGCAAATAAGCAGTGCTACTTTCTTACATGCGAAAGCACAAAATACAAATGCAATAATAATTCAGCTGATGATGCTATTTACAATCCTAAGTAATTAATCCTACAGTGCTATTAGCCTATTACACACGGAATTGAATTACTAAATTTTATAGATAGAATACACATAAATATGAACATGATTAGGAAAAAGAAATTGGAGAAAAGGATGAAGCTAAGGTAAAAACCTATTGGCATGATCGCCGCTTACCTTGAATGTGGAATCCGATTCCGGTGGCTGAGAGGCGGTGGCGGTGGTGCTCGAGCTCGCGGGTGCTGGAAAACCACCGCACTTGTTGCATCTCGGAACCACCAGAATCTGACGGCACGATGGACACGATGAATGCGACCTCAGCCACGCGTCGATACACGACACGTGGAAGCCATGGCCACACTGAGGCAGCACTCGGATCTCATCTCCGGCTGTGAACTCCGCCAGGCAGATCGCGCAGTCGGAGAACTTGCCAGCCGACTCGACTGTGGCGGTGACCTTGGGGAGAGAGCTGAGTACCTTCTTCTTGACACCTTTGTTGGCAGCTGCGGGAAGCGAGGGAGTAGCGGCGGCGGAGGAGGATGAGAGGCGGAGGCGGCGGAGACAAGCGCAGCGAGCTACAGCGACCAGTCCGAGAACGCAGATGAGAGCGCAGATGAGGGCGGCGAGGATGACGACGAAGTCGGAGTCGACGACGGAGGGGGCGTTGTCGGTGGTTGACGAGTTGCGCTCGCCTAAAATTCTCAAGGGACGAGTCATGTGCTTGGTGTTTTGGTTTCTATCTCAATTCTCAAAGAGAGAGAGTGAGAGATTGATTTGTGTCTCGGTTTGGGTTTGGGTTTGCGTTTGCGTGGGATTAGCACTATAACTCTTATAAGTAACAACTACTGGTCCCACTTCTTTTTCTCCTTTATTATCACTGCAGCTGGCATTTCATTTCTAACTTCTATCTTTCGCATGCTTTCTTTGACAAAATTAATCTCTTAACTAATTTAGGAAGAATGGACAAAAGTAAATATAAATTTTTATAGGTAAATAAATATAGGGAAGTGCTAAGAGAATAATGATCATTTTGAACAATATAAATAATCACTAATTAAATATAAGTACATTACACTTTAATTTAAAATTACTCATTAAATTTACTCTTTTAACCTTATTAATTCATATTGTTCACATATTGTTCAATAATGTTATTAGTTATCTATACTTTTTCATAAATATATCATTTAATTTTTTGATAAGTTATCTGTAGGTTCAATTTTTTCGTTATAGAACTAAGCAGCATGATGTGTTTCGATATGGAACTTGAGCGTGCTAGACGAAAGAGTGGGACAGCTTTATGTCACTGTCAGAGAAGTAGAAATCGTATGGTCCGATTTATTTGTTTTGGAAAAATATGCAAAGAACTCAAAGAGTTCGATTTTTCCAAAACTGGAATTTAAATTTCACAACTTACAAATCGGACCATGGGTATTATATATATATATATATATATATATATATATATATATATATATATATATATATATGAATTTTTATATAAAGAATAAAAGGAAGTTGGACCATGGATATTGTGTTATATATGAATTTTATATAAAGAATTAAATGAAGTCGCATGGTTCGAGTTAGGTTTTATAACATAATCAGGTCAAAATAAAAAAATCATTTACATTCCTAACTTTAATTTCTAACAATAATAATAACAATTAACTTCCTAACAATAATAATTATAATTATAAAAAACTAAAAAAATTTCCAAAAAAAAAACTACATAATCTAGTAAAAAAAAATCATTTACATAATTATAATTATGTAAGAATAATAACAATTAACTTCCTAACCATGATAATTATAATTATAAAAAACTAAAAAAATTCAAAAAAAAAGATAACATAATCAGATAATAATAATAACAACTATTTACACTCCTAAATTCAATTTTAGCAACAATAAAAATAATAACCAACTTCCTAATAATAGCAATTTTAATTAAAAAATACTAAAAAAATTCTAAAAAAATATTATTAGTCATCACGGCTACACCAATAACAAACATTCAATGTTCTCACAACAATATTAAAAAAATTTTAAAAATAACTTACATATTTTAAATAACTGAAATAATGTATGATATGAAATTTAGGACGACCTACATCTCTACATTTCTTTTTTTTTTTTTTTTGACATTTTGAAATTACTTTCACCATGCAAAGTAAGAACCAGAAGGAATAAAAAAGAAGAAGCAGTAGCTCTTCTTTGGAGGAATGGAATAAAAGTGAAAACGAATGCTAGTGTAGGTTATTGTTGGAAAAGTTGTGCACCGTTAGGGGAGTCACCTGCGGACAACACGTGGATGGGGAAATGCAAATTGCACGGTCCGTGCCTCATGCACAATTCGGACTGTCCGAGAAGGGGCTCCCGAAAACTCATGGTCTGATTTCTCTCTTGCTTGACACCACACAAACGTAAAGCTCTCTCCTCCTCCATAATCGGGTCCAACACATCATTGCCCTCCATATAAAAATTAAAAAGCGTTATCTGTATATATTAATATCAAGTTTTGTTATTATTTTTATTTTTTTATTGTTTGATTAACTTTTTTAGTAATAATAGCTGCCAAATGACTCATATATAGTGTGATATAACTTTTTTGATGATCCAGTAAAAATTAAATAATAAATTATTAAATTTATTAATAATAAAAAATTTTGCAAGTGATTTAAAATCTTTATTCTCTTCCATTTTTTCTCAAAATTTACTTGAAACATAGTCCTAATAGCTATTTCTGAATTACATTCCTTAATCTACATCCACTTTTTAGAAAAGGAAGGAAAAGAATGAATATTCTAAATTACTTGTAAAATTTTTTTATTCAAATTTATCAAATTCAATAATTTATCATTTAGTTTTCAATGTGTCGTCATCAAAAAAGTCACGTCATACAATGCAACAGAGTCACCTGACAGTCACTATCGCTAGAAAAGTTATTTAGATGACGAAAAAATAGAAATGACAACGGTACTTAATATTGATGTGTAAAGATGACTCATTAAAAAATTAGAGTATATATATATATCCACCATGTGAAAATTCATGTGTACGTTTGTCCATTCTTCCATTAATTTAACTAGCAAATAATATAGTTGGGCTACACATCCAAACCTTATTGCATCCAAGTCCAACTAAACAGATCCAACACCAAAAAAATCCACTCTCATAAAAGAGAGTGATTACACGCACCGAAAACCCCAACCCTTATCGCTTCTCTTCGCGCTCTAATATGAAAAACCATTCTTTCTTCAAACTCAAAACTGCAACAAAAGAGTTTCAAATCTCTCTCAAAATCTCTAAAAAAAATTTCAAATTCTCTACGAAAATTACTGCAGAATCTGGTGGTACGTTTGAATTCATCAACAAAAAACACACAAAAATAAGAACAAAGATTTCGCAAGGATTTTGGTCGAATTGTGAATTAACTGAACTTCACTTGATTACTTGTTTCTCTGCTTGTTTTCGAACATGGATTGTATGTTCAAATCATTTAAAAATTTAGTTCATTTATTTTTTAATTAAGGTTCATCTTGATTTTAAATCAAATTTTTTTGTATGAATTGTTAGAAGTGAAGAAAAAAAGGAGACTCGTAAAAAAAGAAAACAAAAAGAAAAAAGAATAAAGAGAAAATATGATGGTGTTGCAAAAACAAATGTTGCTCCGGATAACCATGACTCGATGGACGTGCGATATGATTTATCGCAGACGTAAGATTAAGTTTCTTATACAAAGTTCTTTTTCTTTCTCTGCTAAATTTTCTTAAAACCTCATGTAATTTCTTTGGTTTTACTGAATAATATTTATTTATTTTTTCCTTAGACTGTCGACTGTAAATTTGGGCAGCAAAAGTGAACCTGTATTTCAAACACAGACGAGCTTGAAACGATTTGTAAACGCACCGAGCAATACCAAATAATTCCTCTTAATATTTATTCACTTCTTTCGCTTTTAATTATAATATCTTGGTTGATGATTTTAATTTCATTTTTTTTATTAGAAAAAACATCCCTAAATCTCCAGTTACATTTTTTTAGAAGAAAAAAAATGGCATGAAAAAAAAAAGAAAAAGAGTTTACAATCTCGAACTATGTAAGTTGAAATACTTACGTTGGTATTTTACATTTAGGTAATAATTTTTGTTTAATTATTAACACAAAATTTTTGTTTAATTACCAGTAGCCCGACACCTGATCCTCAAGAATAAATTCTTATGGTTCGAGAAGAAAGTCAATCTCAACCTCTTAATATGTGAGTTTTCCAATTTACTTTCCTATTCTAATCAATGTGTAAATTCACTTAATGCATATTTTTAATTTACTTTTCAATTCTAATCATTCAACATTAACTCCTTTCTTGTTTACCTTCATTAGTGTTCCCATTGCAATATTTCTTCCAAGTTCTCTTGTGGAAGAGCTAAAACAACAAAAAACATTTACCTCTATCACTTCAAAAAATCAAACAGAAGAAACTTCTATTAATGAGTAAGTTCTAATTAAAATACTTTTTATTAGTTTTTATACTATATAATAATAATTTTGGTTCATTTTGAAACACATTACTATGTAATCCAGCTACCAGCCCCAAACTTAACAACAAGTCTGGTAGAAACTTTGGAAAGAAAATCAGAGCCAGAAGCTCCTCTTAATGTGTAAGTTTTAGTTAAAATCTAATTTGTTAGTTTTGATGCTATATAATAATAATAATTTTGGTTCATTATTAAACACATTCCTCTGTAATCCGGTTGTCTTCTGGAACCCCAACAACAAGCCTCCGAAGAAATTTCGGCAAGGCAATCGGAGCAAGAAGCTCCTTTTAATGTGTAAGTTTTACTTAAAATCTTTTCTATTAGTTTTGATGCTATATAATAATAATTTCTGTTTATTATTGAACACTTTCCTGTGAAATTCAGCTGCCCTCCAGAACCCCAAGAGCAAGCCCCTGAAGAAACTTTGGCAAGGCATTCGGAGTAAGAAACTCTTCTTAATGTGTAAGTTTTACTTAAAATCCTTTTTATTAGTTTTGATAATATATAATAATGCTTTTTCATTATTTCAAAAACTTTCCTCCGTCATCTTGCAGTTCTCCCGTCCTCGACACTGAAAAGATGATGTACCTTCGTTTAGCCTTGGCATAAGTCCACCGAACTCTCAACCAACAGTAACACAACTTGAAAAGTTGGTAAAGGTGGTGATGGATGCTGGGGTGACAGTAGCATTATAATATGCTAAGAAAACTAGTGCCGAGCCAAGTTTAAGCACTCCTAAAGGGTACAAGACTCCAGTGAAAGAAAAATAAATAACAGAGGAGCTGAGAGAGAAATATTATCAGTGGATGATGCAAATAAAGGTTAACAAAGAAGGGACAACCAATGAGTTTGAAACCGTATTCAAGTTGGACCACAAAGTGTAAGAACCGCAACTAATCAACTAGTTAATTAAGTGATTAATTGCCCAAATTAGATTCCAAAAATTTAGAGTGAGAATTTGAGGTTTTTAGATATCATTTTTGGACTCAGTGGGTCTTTTCGAGTCAGAAAATGTGTTTTCTGCGAAAAATCGTGAAAAACCACGAACCGACAGTTGAACCGGTTGAACTGGTTCAAGTCTGCCTGGTACCGCATGAGAAAAGTGAAAAACATCAAAAACCTTAGAAAAATATTAGAAGTTGACAACCAGGCGTTAATTTTAAAGGTTTGGCCCGAAGTTGGGCCAAACGGGCTAAAAACGCTAACGGGTTGGACTGGACCCAAGTTAAACCCAAGCCCAACATATAAAAGGCTCATTAAGTGAACCAAACCAGCCACAACTCCATTAGACACACAGACACACACACACACACACATCAGAAAAGAAAAGAGGGAGAGGAGAAGAGAAAACATTATTCACTCTCCACTTCAACTTGCGATATCTCGAGCTACGGTGCTCCGATTTGCATGTCGTCAGCAGCTACGCGTTCCTTGTGAAGAGCTCTACAAAACCCATATAAGAAATTGGTAAGGAAAGCTCGAATCCCTCTCAGTTTCTCTCTTCAAAAATTCGGCTTTACTAGGGCTTTGGGTTAAATGAGTTTTATGATTTTGGATGTTTAGGTTTGCTCTAATCCTTGCTTAGCCTTGGGTTTTGACATCCAAATCTATTGAAAAAGGTAAGAGCCATTAAACCCTTGTGAATTTATGTTTAATTGAAACCTTAGGTTGATTTGAGGTGATTTATATGTATATAGTTTGATTTTTGTGGCTTTGGGAGCTATTGGAACTTAATTGTGCTTATTGGAGTGGAATTGAAAGCTTGGATTATGGTTGGAAGCTTGTTTATGCTAATTTGGAGATTTGGTTCATATAGGGAATCGGCCAAGGTATGGTTTCGGTTTCTTCTATGTAGTATATAATATTCATGAACACTTAGGCTAGTGACCCATATGATAGGGTTGAATTTAAATGGTTGTTGAGTTGTTAAATGATGGTATGTGGTGATTTATGAGGAATTAATGATGGTTGTGTTTGATTATGATGGATGATGGTAATATGGTAATGATGATTAATTGGGTAACTTGAAAAGGAATAATGATGATGTAAGTGATGTTGAATTTGATGAGTTAGCATTATGGTTGTAAGAGTGCGATATATTGGTGTTGATGTTGAAGATGATGAAATGTAAAGGAAAATGTGGTGATGTTGGTGTATTATGGCATAACAGGTTAATTTTGATGAAAGATGAGGTTTTTAAATGGTTTGGTCTGATTTGGAATGTGTATGGTAAGAAATTGTGTAAATGGTAAAGTTTGGTAAAATTGGATTTTTGGTGAACTTTGTTTGATTATAACTTTTGCTTTGGTTCTCGAAATTGATTGAACTTTGTTTAGAAATAAAGATCTTTGAAAACTCTTTAAATCGATATAAAGTTTGCAAAATTTGGAATTTTGTAGAGGAAGTTATGATCATTCAAAGTTGGTGTTAAAAATCTGAAATTCTGCAAAGTTGCAGAATTTTAGGATTTCTGATATGTGCGGACGCACACCCTTGTGCGGGCACACACCCTGCGGAAATTTTGACCTGTGCGCACGCACAGCCAGGGAAGTGCATTCTGTTTGCCGCGCTAGCACAGCTTGTGCGTGCACATATCTAAGGAAAAATTTCAACCTATGCGAATGCACAGGTCTGTGTGGACGCACACGTTGGAAAGGCCATTCTGTTAGGAGCGCTGGCACAGGTTGTGCGAGTGAACAGATTTTGTAAGTTTTGCCAACTGTGTGTACACACACCCCTGTGCGTATGCACACATTTTAAAATTCCTGGGCGTGCGCACGCACAGACCCCTGTGCAGCCGCACACGTCCTGTTTCTCAAAGTTTACTTGTTTTCAACCATTTTACCTTCCTAATAAGGTTGTAAGCTTCTATAACACCATTTTAAGACTTTTGGGCTTGGTTTTGATTATTAGAAAACAAAGGCCTAGGTTTCTGGCGTACTGAGGATGATTTGACGTTATGTGATGAATGGTTGATGTATGAGATGAGGATTGAGGAACTATTGAGTTCGAAACTGAGATGTGAAATTACAGTGGTTGAGATGATGGATCCATGTATATTGAAAATGTTTTCTGAAAAAACCACTAAATTACTTATTTGTACTGAGATTATGAGACGTTATGCGCCCGGCAGGGATGGTGGTTAATCCCGCCTGTCGAGATAGCGGCGGCAGCGTAAGGGCGGTGGTTAATCCCGCTTGCGCTTAGATGTGAGGTCGGTGGCAATAGTATCCCGCTCACATCCCTTCGTATCAATAGAGCATACAGGTGCAAAACCCTGGATAGTGATCCGAGTACTATATCTCGGGGGTTCCAATACCATGATTCTGAAGGGAAACATCTCCATGGAGATGTGTCGGATTGGCAGTTGAACCGACAATGTGATGTCACAGCCAGTAGGGCAGGCATTCATCATATGCATCTTCTATCTGTTTGTATGCTTTGTTTACTTGTAATGGCTTGCCTAATTGAATAACATGCTTACTTGCTATATGAATTAATTGCCTTATATACTTCTACTTGTGCTTTACTTGCATTGTATATTACCTGTGTTTTCTACTGGGATTGAGGAAGTTTGGAAGGCGGTGGCGATGGGATCGCATGGAGGATCGGTTGGTGAAGGCTTTGAGACAGCGGTGTTTGGTTAGAGTAGAAATCCCCTAAGATAGATTACCTAGTTTATTTAAGTCAATGTTGGTACATTATGCTATCTATTTTAGAATGCTTTAAGCTTGAATCTTGTGAGGGATATGGAGCTTAGGATTGCCTTTGGCGTCCTGGGGTCTTATATCCTACATCACTGGGCACTGTTACCATACTGAGAACCTCCGGTTCTTATACCATATTTCTGTTGTGTTTTTCAGATGCAGGTCGCAACCCACCTCAGTGAGTTGCTGGATGGTCACAAAAGCGGAGGATCTTGGATTAATTTGGAGTCTTTTGTTTATTTTGTTTATACATCTTTCACTTTTGTATTTTGTTTTGCCTAGAGGCATGTATATGAGAGAACAAAAATTGTATAAGTTGTTTTCACTGTATGGTTCTGTATACCTGTATGTGACTAGCCGGCTTAAACTCCGCGAGGCGTGACTAGTTTTCTATGATATTATATACTTATCTTGTATTATATCTTATCTGTTTCTTGTGCCTTAAGCTAGTAGCTTCGTTAGTACGCTTTGCGCTTTAAAATCCTGTTTTTGAGCTATATCCTTCATCGGGCTTCTAGATTATTCTATTCTTTCTATCTATATATATGTATAAGCTTAGAACTATCGTAATCTCCGATTAACCTTTGCTTTACGATGCGAGGTAAAGTTTAGGCTAATTAGGGTGTTACACAAAGCTCATTTAGAGGGGGTAGATCTCACTTTTTGTCTCTAAAACCCAAACAAGACGTAGAAAATATAGTAAAATCTTCGGCTATTACATTAACATTAATAATTTTTCTAAGAAGTTTTGTCTCCACATGTCTAATAAATTTTCATCCAATAGGTGATCTCCGCAATGTGTATGCTTCACAACAAGATAAAATATCGCAGATTTGAAGACGAAATATACTATGTGCCGAGATATTATGGTAAGCCAAACTTTTCATTCCTTATGTAATCTTGGTTCATTTCTTAGTTTAATTGAGGTTCATTTGAATCCAGAAATGAATTCGATGTGTTTTTGTTGATAAGTGAGTCTTTATAACTGCTTGTTCAAATCTAAAGTAATTTCGGTTTATTTCTTAATTTAATTGAGGTTCATTTGAATCCAAAAATAAATTCAATGTGTTCTTGTTGATGATTGAGCCTTTATGACTGCTTGTTCAAATCTGAAGTAATTTCGGTTCATTTGAATTTAGAAATAATTCGATGTGTTTTTATTGCTGATTGAGTCTTTATGACTAATTGTTCAAATCTAAACTAATTTTGATTCATTTGTGATTTAACTGAGGTTCACTTGATGCTGCTGATAAGTATTGACCAAATTGTTATTCCTTAAGTAATTTGGTTCATTTATTAGTTTATTTCAATTCATTTTGCAGAATTTAATGATGGAAAAGTATAACACCCTCAGTTTTTAAAAAATTGAATAATGATTTATTCATGATTTATTATTTTATTTATAGAAAATTATTTTTCAAAAAATAATTAAATTAAATTTTATGATACTTTAAGTTTAAATCTATTAGGATTTTTAAATAATTTTTAATATAATAAGATATTTTGAAAAAAATAAAAGAATTATTAATATTATTATTAATTAATTAATTAATTAATTAATAAGTTTGATAAGGGAATATAGAAAAGAGAATCATTTACTTGGCCGAAGCCAATGTGAAAGCAACAGAAAGAAAGCCAAAACGTGGCTTATATATATAAAACTTACTTAGGCTTCGTCCATTTATTTAACCGAATGGAATTTGAGAAAGAAAGAGAGAAACCGAGTGAGAGAGAGACCGTGGGTGAGGAAGAGAGAGACCGTGGAATCTTCGAACTTCCGGCTTCAATTTTTTGTGATCCGTAATTCCAATAAAAAATTTAATCTGATAAAAATATTCGTATCTTCCGCCTCTATATGCTTGTGTTACTTTTGTTTGGTGGAAGCTGATGGTGACGTAGCTCCCCTTTCCCTTGAATTTGCCCAATTGGAGTTCCAGGAGGCATAGACGATTTCTGATGTTTTCCTCTTCAACAGCTCAATCAGAAAGTTTCTCCGGAGCTTCTATTATTTTGATTTCGTATGGAAATAGGTTTTGGTAATTTTATAATAATTAAATATGAATTTGATAAGGGAACGTTGGTTTGACTAATTATTGTTTGAGTTTGAATGAGTTTATGTTGAATTATTGGTGTTTGCTTGAGATTTTGATTTGGTTATGTATGAACAGTCACTTGGGGTGTTTTTGATTATTTTGGGAGTAAAAGTAGATTTTTAAAAGCTTTAAAAATTATATTATCTAATTTTGAATTATTAAAGAAATGATTATGTTTTGAGTTTTATCGAGAAAAGTATTATGTTTGAATTTGATTTACCAAGAAAATGAGTTTAATGAAAGAGAAATAGATTTGAATTTTTTTTAAAGAGAAATTTTGATATCTGAAAAGACCTGGACAGTATGCAAGGGTTGTGGTTTAGTCCCACTTGTTTCAAGTCAAGATTTAAAAAAGATTGTGATTTGGAATTTGAGCTATAACCTGGCAAGGATCGTAGTAGTGTACCGTTTGTCCAGTATCGCAATGGACGTGGGAATCGTGGTTGTTTACCGCCCACGGGTTGTGAATGTTTTTGTGGGGGAACGTGGATATTTACCATCCATGTGTGTGTTATTTTTCTAATTGAAGATCTTGCGAGATTCGTGGTGGTGTACCGCTCGCAATGGTAGGTTCGTGGTGGTGTACCGCTCGCCAAATGAAATTTGTGGTGGTGTACTACTCACCGGTTTTCAAGAGAACAATATCTGGATTAGCTACCGGATGTGTCAAGTTCTGGCAAAGTAACCGACATGTGAGCTTATGGCTAGTAGGACAGACATGCATCATACTGTATTTGTTTGCTTTGTCTGGGTATGCTTAAGTATTTTGGTTTGCCTATCTGATGATTTTTGTCTAATTGTTATTTGTTGTACTTGCTGTAATTGCTCTCTGATTGTGTTGTCTTGCATTGTTTGTGCTTGTGATTGATTCTGTTTTGTAACTGAGTTTTGATGTTGATTTAATTTGGACCAGAGGCCGAGTTGATTTGAGTTGGGCCGGAGGTCGTGATTGGTAGGATCAGCGGTAAGTTTTGATTAAAATGATTTTTTAGTAAGCGGTGGAATGTACAGAGTGTTGTTTTGTGCAAAATTTTAAATAAGGAAAATATGATTTTTAGATTTGAATAATGAACATAACTATACTCCCCGACCCTACTAAAAACTCCTCAATTCTTACTCTCTATTTCCACCCCCTTTCAGCTACAGGTGCAAAGGTTTAGTGCGGAGCTACAGGAGCATAGAAGATTGAGTTTATGAGTTAATTTCTTATATTTTATTTTTTCCTCGTTGTTTACTGTTTTGTTTTCTAGAGGGGTAGGACTTGCATTTGACGATCTTTGAATAAGTATACGTATATAAAGCTATGTGAATATATATACTTTTGTCATTAAGTGATTTAAAATAAAGTCTCCTTTCGTTTTCTTAATTAAAATTTTAATTCATATTCACGAAGGCTCAATATTAAATAAAGATAGTATATAATAAAAAGGTTTAGAGGTAAGTAGCGCTCGGACTTTTAGTACGATCATGAGGTGCTAAAAGTTAAGGTGTTACAGGAAGTACAACCATGAATACATTGATCCAAACACTAAGGCGGCCTACAGAATCAATGAATTTAAGGACTACCTGCCTATTCTTGACAAAAGAAAACTGGCATCACATCTATTTGTAAGTTGTGATTTCTAAGACTTCTTTAATAATTTTGTAGTTTGCTATCATTTAGACTAAATATTCTATCTTTTTTCAAACTTCAGCTATTTGCACCAGTTTGCCATGGAGGCCATTGGTGGTTGTGGATTGCTGATGTGATGAAGAATGTCTTCCATGTGCTTGAGCCCATCAAGAAAATAGATATACCTGAGGAAAGAATAGCTTTGAACAAATTTGTTGTAAGTTATTTACATAATGCATATTTTTGTTGTAAGTTATCTCTTATTTATAGCCATTATCAATTACTCCTTGTGCTTGATTGAGCATTGTTTGTGGGCTTGGTTTCATTCAATTATTACTAAATTGAAGTGCACTTTTTGTATCCTTTTCAGAGCTTAATAGTATCCCAGATGAAGGTCTATACTTGGGCAAAACCTTTGGTGGACAACAAGAAGGCGTTGAAGCACCGTATATTACGATCAGCGGTCAATGAATATCATATAAATCTTTTTTTACTATAGTACTATTATTAATATGTTTTACTGTGTTTTTCTGTGTCTCTCTTATTAATCAAATTTTACTTTCTTATTTCTTTCTTAGTTTATGATTGTGGAATATATATCGTGAAATGGATGGAAGTAATTGACCCCGAAAAAATAAAAAATGGAAAATACAAATGTAAAAACTGAAAATAGGTAAGTAATTTTTAAATTGATAAATTTCGATTCATTTCTTATTTTATTTGGGTTCAAATTAAGCAATTTCTTTCAATTGAATTATAGGAAGAAGTAGATGCTTTCAGGCAGAAATATGGTCCAATCATTCTCTTGGACAAGGTAATTAAATTGATAGACAAAGTCATTGAGGCATCTGAAGCTATAAGAATCTCAAAGCCATCTGCTGCCCTCTCAAGTTCTTTTTGTAAATTCTCATATGAGGATATAGAAAATAAACAGGTTCAATCTGTACTTAACACTAATTTGTAAGGAATTGTAAAGAGGCAAACACTTCTTTCACTCGTTGTAGATGGTAATGTATATATTTGAAAATTTTTTCTTAAATTTCTTTTGATTTATTTGTTGAAAATGTCTGGGCTATATTGAAATCACATTAATTTGAATGAATCTAGATTCACACTGAATACACTAAATAGGTTGAATATATGTATCAAACCTCAAGAGCGAAAAAATACAAATGAAACGAAATTTATGCACAAAATGAACCAAGAAATGAACCTCATTATATGACTATTCAATTGCAGAAACACCTAAATTGTTTGCCACAACACAATTGCATAAGCTAATTTGAAAAACTAAAAAGTGACTATTCAATAAAACATAACATAAATTAGAAATTAACTCTCATTATATGACTAAGACTCAAATGAACCGAAATTTAGTCATACATGAATTGAAATGTATTCTAATAAACACCTAAAACTATTTACCACAACAAAATTACAGCAACTAGTTTGAAAAATCAAAATGTGACTATTCAATAAAAAAATAACAGAAATCAGAAATTAATCCTCATTTTTATCAAAGGAAAAATATTATATTAGCAAAATTCATTTTAATAAACACCAAAATTTCTATCTATAATTCATATTGAAGGTTGTAGAAAGTATAGAGAATGAGGGGTTGAATCTATGACCTTCTTTTACTTTAATGAAATAACCGTTTTAAAACAAACTTTCAATCTGAATCTGTTTGAACTCAGCAGCGAAAAATTTATGAGACAATTTCTTTTTGTCTTATGAATATCAGAAAATAGAACAGAGCAGGGAAGAGAGAAGCTAACACCATCATGTATTCTGGTTCAGTTGCCTTGTGTAATGCAACCTACATCCAGTCTCCACCACAACAGTGGTGGAATTTCTACTATAATTAAAGTATTACATACATCAATTCAACAGAATTGACACAATTCTTTTACTCTCAAGTTCTAACCTAATTTGACTTGGTTATGCTAATACCTAACTCTTCACTCTTAGTACTCACCCAACTAAGAAAGGGGTACCTCATTGGTACAAGATATAAGACACAGAATCAACCTAAAGAAATCTAAAATCACTCTAGGCTTTTCACTCAAGTGTTTCTCTCTGTCACTTTCCACTCATAGGCTTTTTCAATGACTCTCTCATTTAGCCTTTTACCTCAAGAAATTACAGAAAGATAAACATTGAAAAGAAAATTACAATCTGTAAAACATGAAGGAGATTAATGATTCAATAGCCTCTTTGCTATGTGATAAACCAGATTTACTTGCCTTTCATTTAGTTTCGCATTCTGGCAGAATACTCCTTTGACTAGGAAGCATTGTCCAAGTTGATGAACTTCTTCAGAGAACTCCTTAGAACATGAACCTCACAAACACTGGTTATCTCTCCTTTGCTTCAAAATGATAAAAAAAATCTTCTTTTGTATCTCCTTGCATGTTGCTGAGTTGCTCTCTCCTAGGTCAACTCTCGAGCTGTGTGCTACCAACTTACCATATCACTTTTTCCAGTTAATCCCCAAATTAGAAGTTTGAGTCTGACTTTCTCTTGCTTGACCGAAAGCCTCAGGGAAGCAAAAGGAAATAGTCTTTCAATGGTAAACCAGATCTGATCCATTGAAATACTACTTGGTCCCCAAGACACAAATTTGACCATAGATTTGCAGCAGAGCTTAACAGAGATTACTTTATCCATTTATTCCAAATTGGAGTGGCAGAGAGTTGGAAAAGAGGAGAAGAAAGCAATATGCATGCAAGAGGAAATAAGTTACTTTGACCTCTGCCTTAGCCTAAGAGGGTTGATTTTGGTGATTAGACCTCAACCTTTTGCTTAACCTTTCTCTTTCTTTTCTTCTTTGGTGCACAGCTTAGGAACTAAGCTTTCTCTCTCTTTCTCTGAGTTCTGACCGAAGAGGAAAAAGGTGAACGTTGCTTTTGGTGAAAGCAATTTGGAGGGATTTGCTTGAGAGATGAAATTGGACTTGGGTTGGTTCTTTTCAAGTTCAGCCCATTTGAATTCCTTGCTTTGTTTTCTTTGGGCTTCCTTGTTTTGTCAACCCACCAGCAGGTTCAATTTGTTCCATAATTTGCTGCAGCAACAATTAGTTTTAGCTTGCAACACTTAATTAGAAATAGTCAACACTAATTGGATAATTAGTCCAATAAAATAATATTTATCATCATCAATTAATTTAGTTAATTTCTTAACTCAACATATATCATGTGCATGATAAAGGCTAGAGATTGACTAAATCATTGATCCACCATCTAAAAGGTTCAACTGCAAAAAGAAATAAATCATATATTAGCAAAATGCACAAACGCATTTTTTCCTAATAAAAAACAAATCAATGTTACCTCATTTAGAGCAGGCTTTTTCTTTTTCTTTGTTGCATTTGCGATCTTTTTTTTTCATATTTGATCCTAGTCTATTCTTGGGACGTCCGCTTGTTCTAACACATGGGGGCTTTGAAGGTCGTTAACATCATTCAACGTAGGTCTTCATGAGATAACGAACATTTGCTTTTACTTTTCGCTTGATATTCTTGTATCTCAACCATGACATTATCAAAAGCCTGGTGCAGAATTTCAGTCAACTCCTCAGATTCTAACGTAAATTCACAAATATTGTACAAGTGAAACACCAAATCATCAAGTCTATTGTTTCTTGGCTCCAATATATATTTCGGTGCCACTTTATATACTCGCTCAAAGCTTAAGGCACTCAAAGAATGACGGCACAATATACTCCTTGACTCAAACAATAAGCACTAACATTTTACTTCGCATGATATCGCATTGTATGTAACAACAAACTTGTTGAACCTTAAGTTAGAAACCTGTTTTACAACTTCAAATGCCGTATAACCTAGAACTGACTGTGTTGATCTTGTGATGCAATTCACCTTTCCTCTAAATTGTGCTTGAATTTTTCTGAACTTCTCATGAGTATACACATGCTGAAATTGAGCCTCTATTGTTGATTTTGTTGCACACGGTATGACAGTATGAAAATATGTAGTATCAAATTCTCTCTCTCTCTTTGCTCTCTGCTTTCTTGGCAATTATCATATTGCTTTATAAATTGAATCAAGGAGCTATTGCGTGTAATAAACATGTTAAATAAAGTATGCATGCTCTCGCTCCTTTGTGTGCTTCTCATCCCGGTCCAAAAGTGGTGATTAAGATAAACTAGAATCCATAAATGACGATCTTCAAATAGCTCTACAAATGAACCGAAATCAGACACAAAATGAACTGAAAGTTATACCCGTTTTCACCGAAAAATAACAACATCAATTAATTCGAATGAAACCTTGGTTACCTGAAAGCCACTTATTGCCTCAAACACCATACTTTGTGAAAAAATCATTCCAATTCCTGTCAAATGCATCTTTTGTAAACGAGTTCCAAACAACATGACTCATCTCTTGTTCGATTTCTTTGTGTTTCTTGTAGCCATTTAATTTACTTGGGATCTTCTTCATGATATGCCAAATCCACCACCGATGAATTGTTGTTGGGATACAGCTCTCAATAGCCTTTTGCATCGATGTGCATTGATCGATAAGAATCCCCTTTGGTGCCTTTCCTCCCATGTAACGAAGCTAACATTTGAATAACCATTTAAATAACTGAGTATCCTCATTTTTCATCAAAGCACATCCGAGAAGTGTCGACTGATCGTGGTGATTCAAACGCACAAAAGAACCAAAAGCCAGATTGTAGCTGCAAATGGACACCAAAAGTTATGAACCAAAACTGGTTATGCGTATGAACCGAATATTATATCACAATGAACCAAACACCAATTTGTGTTGTAAGTCGTATCAAATGAAACAATATCTTCAAAATACTCGTACGCAGCCCTGCTTCTTGCATCAGCCCAAAATGCATTTTTGATAGAGTGATAAATTTCAAGGTTAAGCTCAAAAAAAATTTTTTTGATTCTTCTCTTTCATTCTTAATAAGTACTTTCCAAATTTTTTGGCTTTGGAAACATTTTGTATTTCCTTTGTAATGTAATTCCTCACATCTTTTTCAATAAAACTTAGTTCACTATGACCACCTACTGCTGCTATAAATGATTGATATATTTTACTCGGTCTTATTCTGGCTTCCTCGTTATTATCAATGGTACGACGCACAAACATGCTTAGCTCCCTATGTTGTTTAAGTATCTCTACTCGATCTGGACAGCAAGGATGTGAATGATTTATAACAACTTTAGAAATAATCCAAAGACCAACATCCTTCAATATATGTACATAAACCTTGGCTGGACAGTTTATTCCAACTGAGGGTTTGCCTTCAGTGTTGGAGATATCTTGGATTTCTATTTTTTTTCTCTCTACTACATGTAATTAGTTAATTCTTAATTTCATCTCCCTTCTGAATGGTGTTCCTTATTTTCATACAAAAACCAGCAAATTTGGAATAATCTTTGTAGAATTTTCCAACTTCTTCGAGTGTCTTGGAAGTCATCTCAACCTCTGGGATGAATTGTTCATCGACAATACACCTGGACTGTAAAATGAACAGAAATATTGTTATAATACCATTGTGTAATAACCAATGAACCGAAACATATGCATTCTATAAATTCAAAAACTCATGCATTCTATCTAAATTCAAATTCATGAACAACACATATTTTAGCAAAGAAAGACAAAATTATTCATTATCACTTTATTCAATTGGATTCCATTCAATTCAATTCAAAATTTTTGAAGAATGAACTGAAATGATATCATAATAAGACTATTGTGTAATAACAAATGAACTGAAAAGTGTCCACTATATATATTCAAATTCAGAAACTCCTGCATTCTAGAATGAACCAAAAATATTATCAAAATAAAACCATTATATAATACAAAATGAACTGAAAATTGAATACTGATTTTATTACTTTATTCAATTGCATTCCATTCCATTCAATTCAAAATTGTTGAAGAATGAAACTAGATAAAATGAAGACCGATCCAAACCTTGTCCACTTGATTCGATTCAGAAGAATAATCAAAATCACTCTCATTCAATTGATTTGAACTTGAATAATTTATTGTTTTGATAATACAATATTCAATTCAAAAGAATAATACGCTATTTAAATGCATATCGAAATCTAAAGAGAAAGAGAAGAAATCAGAGAAGAAACACAACAAAAATGAATGAAAATCTAAAGAGAAATAAGAGAAATAAAAAAAGAATGAAGAAACTTTATATTGAAGAAGAACGAAGAAGGAAGTTGAAGAGGAAGCTTTACGTTGAAGAGATTTACGTTAAAATCTATTAAAAAAACATGAAAGAAAAAAGGTGGCACGGCGTGTGAGAAAAAATAACATAGTTAGACTTGGTTAGGAAAATTACTTGAATGCGGAGCATTATTGCAAATAATAATAAATATTTAAAGTCGATAAAGGCTAGTCCTGTCCTTGATCAGTCTTACTCGAAAGTCCAAAGTCCAAACTAATTACTGTCACTAAACTCGGTTTTGACCAACCTAAAACGATAATTAACCAATAACCAAATAAGCCTAATTCTCCCATTTTTATCTTTGGTTGAGCAAAGTTACTTCAGGAATCCCACAAAGGCCACAACTGATGGCTAAACGGACACTATGCTGAACAAGTGTTGAGAAACTAGCGCTAATTTATCCTATTACACCATTTCAATCTATCTAACAATCAAAAAACAAAAAAATGAATACACTAACAAATAATAATAATAATAATTTTATTTCATTAGACGAACTAATATTGTCTGTCTAGACAAAAAGATCGATTTTAGAATTTTAAATTCTTTTTAAGAACTGATATACTTTTATTAAATATAAAAAATCAAGACTGATTCAATTAATTTTTTTATTAGAATTTAACATGAGAATTGATATATCTAACAAAATAAAAAGTTAAAAACTGATTTAATGATTAAAATTTATTTAGAATTAAATTGTCTGACTAAAAATTTTTTTGAAAACTGATTTGGTATATTACTCTAAAATTAATACATAATTAAATAACTAATATTGCTTTTTTGAAACTACTTTGATCTAATACTCATTTCTATTTATAATTATTCCTTTTTGTTGGATGAAAATAAACTAGTGCCGAAATATAATTCTTCATTAGAAAATTCTGAGCAGATATAAAAGCTACGGATTGTGCCATTTTTTATTATAATATCATTCTTTGGGTGTTGCTTGGGTATGAGTTTGAGGTGAGAATCAATTACAGCTCCAAATGATTGATAATTTGATATCAATTGATTTCCAATGAAGTATCAGCTATGTAGCTCTTCAGAAAAAATCACACATACAACAATAAAGTCTTCAGAAAAGCTCTCTACTAATCTCATAAATCAAATCTCACACTCCATCTACCTTTGTAGTCTGCATTGAAGGTCCAATTATTCTCCCTAAGCTGCACATAAGGAACCTGAAACAAGGTTCAAACATACAGTGTTACCATTAACGAAAAGGACAACATGTAGAGAGTATGAAATGACCGAGCAAATAGTATTGGGGGGAATAAATTACTAATTGCAACTTCATGCTAATTTACTGGTTCCACAGCTTCGGAATGGTTACCACAACATATCCACACTGATCTTACTTATTCTTTTAGAATGAAAATAACTTGAAATAAGGATACAACAATTCCATCCAACAATTTCCACTCATCACTTCGGCATTTGAACTGCACTAGTTGTGTTTAGCAATCCCCTTACATCTCAACTATCTCTACGCTTCCACTAAATTGAGATGCATATAATAGAATCTATTAAATTGAAGGACATGGAACTATGCATATGGCATTAGCTATTAGGTGATGTGCAAGAGTCAAGAGAAACCTGTTCAAAGACTTCATAACCAAGTCTAAGTCTAACATCTTGGTCCTTCTGAAAATTAAATATGTTCCATGAGAATTCAGCAGCTCCACTAGACTTCCTCTGCGAAAACCAAAGTAGCAGCTTCCGGTATTAAATCAAAGGAAACAACACTAAAGAGTCAATAACTAATTCCGGTACCTCTTTAAAGTTCTGGTCAACGTCACATCGTCCCTTAATTTTAAAGTCAAAGAGCTTATCAACGGTGACAGGGAATGTCTTCTTTGCACGCACAGTGTAGCGTAGCTTCTCATGCTTATCATAGCGCAATCCAACACCAAGTGTTGCTGATAACTACATTACAGTATCACATAACAAGAATTAATGAATTTAATTTGAAAATATGATTAGGGCTTGGGAGTAAAACGGAACTGACCGAGGGGTAGAAATGTCTAATTTGGGCACTCAGAGAACTGGCTTGCCCGACTCTCGTATCAAGCTCTCCATGAACCTGCCAGAACAATGCCACGTACACAAACCCCAACTATAAGGAGAAATATTTCTTCAATTACAGCATAGCATTTGATGGCCAAAACAACGCTGTTACCTGGAAGAAAGTGTTCGAGTCGATTGGGACTTTCTCCTTCGCATGGATTCTTAGAGCTTTCGAATCTCCTCCATATCTCAGAGATGTCTCCATTCTTTTTTCCCCTCACTCGATTATCCCCTACTATCTTCAGCAGGACTTTAGATTGTTTATTCCATAAAACCCTAAAACATGCTACGTTTTTTTTCAGTTGATGATGCTTCATTTTTTTTGGTGTAACTGTATGAGGCTTTCTTTTCCTAGTTCTTATCTATGGGCCCATTTGCTGTCCACTCTCTTGGGCAACATAAGCATATGGTAGATGGGTTTGGCTAGATGGCGTTTGATATATTTTCTAATTCCATGAAAAAATATATGGTTGAATTATTTCATGTGTTTTTCTATAAAACATTTAATAATCAAATTGCACATAATATGTTTTCAATATTTTATCAACATTATGGAACTCTTAATATAAATTGTAGCCAATCAAATTTTGATCATTTTGTTACAATTTGTAAAAAAAACAAACCATATTTTATACAAGTATCTAAGAAAAGCCTCTATTTCATAATTTCAATTCCGTTGGTCGTGTAATACGGGCTCGATGAAAAAGAGTTAAGTACTAGTAGTATCCACCATCCAGTAGGTATTGGTAAGATAACAGGGATATAAAAGTGTACAGGACCATAAACCTTAACTGCTGCTACAATATATAAATAAAGTCAATACAAAACTAGCAAAATCCTCTCTTGGCAACGATTAGACCACCGCAAAATTCGAACCAAACAAGTAAAACAATGTCAAAATGGTCTCATTTCATGTCGTCCGGAGCAGCATATTCAACAATCATCATATCTCATCGATAAAATCCATGAGGTCATCAACCTCCTGCCTCAAAGAGGTAATTTTCTGCTGATTTGAAGCAATCCGATTCTCAATTTCCCTTCCTCCTAACTTCTTCTCGTAGCAGTCTACAACTGTTGTGTGTTTTGCCATGAGTCTCTCCTGCAAATCTCTCTCCTTAGCAATCAGTTCTTCCACCTGAAAACAACAGCATATGTTATAGAAATACAGTATAAAATCAAGAGGAAAAGAATATAGACCAGAAGAAAGTATTTAATTCTTGCATAACCTTGGGCAGTATATGAGCTGCTTGTGGAGAAGATTGCAAGAATGTCACCAGAGGCTTCAAGTCTTTAGAAACCCCTTTCAACAAGCTATCAACTGATTTTCTAGTTGCTTTACAAGCTTGAACATCTCCTGTCCTAGAAAGATCACGCAATGATGCTTCTAGCTTGTCATGTGCTGTTAAGCAATGGCTAATGATATTATGGATCTGCTGAACAGTTGCTTGCACCTGAGTGGTGGTGACACACGAGTCAATAGTCTAAGTACTAATCAATTGTAAATGTTAGATTCTATACAAAACATGCGTTGATTACCTCTTCCCACTGGACCTTGGCCAAATAAGATGCAGATGATTTGGAGATTGACAAATCCGCATGCATGTAGACAATGCAGGCAACAAAGAGAAAGAAAAACCCAAAGATCAACATCAGAGGCTCCCTGAGCATGGAGAGACTGTTAAATTTATAATAGACCTGCAACATCAGCAATGACAATTAGTAAGATGTACTTCTACGTCATTGCTATATACCAAAAGAATATATATCAACCAATCCAATTCATAATCTGTTTTTCTTGTATCCTAGCAATCTATTCTGTTTCAATTTCTGGCAGCCTAGACTTACAAGTTGCAACAACCAAGTGTAAAAGGTAGCAAAAAACTTAACACATAAATACATCTCCAAATTCAAAATGGTCTATGAGATTTGGGATCCTAGTCTTAATTCTCACACTTTTTTTTTTATTGATTTTCCTTTCAAACAAATAGATGCTCAGAACCTTTCACCAAGATTGTTAAAAACACTAGCACACTATTGTGCTAAATATCACACTATTGGTAACAATTATCCTTGTGGGCAAGATTGTTAAAACATTAGCACACTAATTTATTCTTGGTGGCCTGCTTGATACAATCTTTACATAAGCTTCGTCAAAAGATAGAAGGGTAATACCTGAAAATGCTCATTATGCTCAGGCACAACATTGTTCTTTTCCAGCACAACAACAGGTCTACCAACAAGATCCAAGTGGGAAAACTTTGTCTGCAACAATTACATGGAATGGCTATAAAACCCAGATAAGGGAGCTAAAACTGATGGTAAAGAAAATAGTGATGGTTTGGCAGAAAAGGTAAATCTAAACTATCTAGGCAATACCTCCTGCCATTGTTTCACCGGAAATGGAACAGATGCAGAAATATCTTTGGACCCTTCTGGTAGAACAACCTGCAATTGCAAGCAACAGGCAGATGTAGTTGTAAGCACAATATGATGAGGAAAATAACCGAACATAACGAAATGTAGGGAGGATCACAAAAGATGAATTACTAGTAAAGTATTTCCAGTTTAAGAACAACTACTGAAGTTGTTAACCACTCAGGTACCAATTAGTTAAAAATCACATTCATATCTTCATTATCAAGATAAAATAATTGAGCTAACCTTCACAATGAGAGTGTCAATCACTAGCTCATTTATAGGGGAACCAAAAGAAAAATTAAGGAAACGTTTTCCATCCGATTCGAATAGGAAGTCCCGCAATGGCAAACCATATCCAATCGTAAAAGCAGTTCTCCATCCACCAAACAAAGGGTACCTAGGTTCAATCTCCAGTTCTGTCTGCTTTCCAGAGAAGTATAATTCTTAGCAAATATTAGCAAAAGTATTTCAGAGCAAAAATAGGACAATTGGAGGACATCCACCTTCTTTGAGTCACCCCATAAACTAGAAGTGGAAATGTTTCCAATTTCATCCCTGTAGTAAACTGAATGAGCTCGTGGCGGCAGCCTTGCAACAAGACGCCTAAAGGCTGATGCACCTCTTACATATGGCCTGGCCTGATAGTCAAGTCTGCAATGGAAACAAGCTACTATTACATGTCACTCTAACAAAATAACGACAGAGGAATTCATAATCGCAGCAACAAGGTAACCTAGAAAATTCTCCTTTACTCTTGGCACCACCATGAAAGAGATTGTAATGCTCTGTGACCTGTACATTTCCCCAATGGGAAATCTCGATCTCTCGCACTAACTCTTCAGCAACTGCAAAGGGTTGATTATTCTCAAAGTGAATAATTATTGGCAAGTATGAAAATGGTGGAATATTATGGAACGGGCCATATTTCAACTCAGATCCAGACAGTTTTGTGCCCTCAAGTTTTGTGTAGGACTCGACTCTTGCTTCGGGCAATTTAACAGCGACTGACTGGACCATTACTTTATAAGGAGAAAGAAAGTGTGCAGTATCTTGAAACAGTAAAAGCTGGATATCAGCTTGACTAATTTTCTCAGGAAATGGTTCCAACGCATGGGTAAAAACAGCCAAGACATCCAACAGCAAACTCTCTCCCTTCCCAAGCCCCTTGGGTAAAGATACGGAATAAAATGTCAAGGAATCAGGCACATCTTTAGGGATAACAACTTCAGTGGGTAAACCAGCACCAGAAGATGCTTTCCCTTTCCCCTTTCCTTCATTAAGTGTTGCTGTCAAGTATGCCAGGTGCTTTGCCTGATTTTCAGGAAAGGACAACAAGATCTCGGAGATAGGGTTTGATCCCGCATTCTCTACCTGCAAACAATAGAAGCAAAATAAAATAAAATAAAATAAAAAATTATTGAAACACAAAATGTGAAAAGGGATGGCATGCTAAGAGCAATTACATCTGTTAACTGGCTTTCAGAACTGGTTCTCTTTTGATTTAAATTTAAATTCTGGTTTGCCGAAGAAGGAAAAGATTTGTGTTTCAAAAGCATATATCTTTAAATCAAAATTTAAGAGGTATTTCTTCCAGAACCTTAGGTTGTCAATTACCTTACCGAAATTCAGTGGTGTATAGTATAGTATAGTAGTAGAGTTCGTGTGATACATTAGCTAAGGCAATGGTTAGTGTCCATGTCCACTAGAGACATGGACGACACCCATTTGTTTGATAAGACACACATTCGATGGCACAGTGGCACACAAGTGCACACAAAATGCATATCTTCAGTGTCCCTCCTTTGAGCTAAGACACAGATTTTAGACATGGACATAACTTTTTTACACTCTGGCTCTTACCCTTTTTTCTTATTTCCAGTTTTAACCTTCATCTGTTAACCCTAATCCAAGTTTTTTCTCTTCCTTCCTTCCTTCCTCTCACACTCCTATGCTCCTCCTTGCTACCCAAATCCACTGCCTCTCCTCCTCCTCCCTCCCTCCATCTCTTCGCAGATCTGCATCGTGTCCCCCTCTCCTTCCTCCTCAACCATCCTCCTCGTCACCTTCTTCTTCGTGCTCCTCTGCGTTCTTAGCCTGCCATCATTGCCCCTGCCGCCTCTTCCCCCTGCTCAACGTGTCTGGATCTGCTCGTTTCTGGATCTTCTTTGTCTTTGTCACGCTGCATATCCGCATCTGAGTCTGCTTCGTTTTAGTCGTCTCCACTATCAGCCACTGCTTGATCTCCTCCAGCTTCCCTCTGCCTCTTTTACTGCTGCATTACTCCCCCTATCTTTCTCTCAGACTTCTTGTTTCTGTTTCTTATTTATTGTTTAATTAAACAAATTGCATTTTATTTTGATAATCATCGTTAGTTTGGTTTAATTGAATTTGTTTGAATAGGAGTGGTTGAAAATGGTGATTTAAGATGAGATCGGAAGGAGATGAAAAATCAGTGATGGCAGTTTTGGTGGTAGTTGAATCAAGGTAATATAGTCTTTTGGAATATGTGTGCCTTGTTCATTAGTTTAACCAAACACACTAAATAGACATAAATATTTTGTTTCTATGTCCTGTGTCTCTATGACAATGTCTATGTCCCAAGGTATACATTAACCAAACGGAGCCTAAGGCAGCAAATTGCACGAACAACGCTTAAGAAAATTAGAGAACAAGTGAATAAATAATTGAGAATGTGAAATATATTTTGAGTACCTTTAGTGAGGTAGTTATGCGCACAATTTGAGATGTCAAATCAATCTGCAAAAACACAGGGAAAACACGATGAGAAAGAGGATTCACTAGCTGCGAAAATTGTTAGATCTTTACATAGCATCGTGGTTTTCATGTTGACCGGTATGAGATTAAAGTCAAACGATAAATAGAAGCAGAGCGACATTTATAGATGAGTAGAACAGGAAAAACGCAAATAGTGTAGATCGGAGGAAATGAAACAACAATCGGAATCATGAAATCGAAAATAGAAACCCTAAAAAGGGAAAGGGAGAGAGAAAGACTTACGCGACGGTCAACCTTGGCGAGGATTAGATCGGAGAAGACCGGGGAGGAGGATAGAACGCCGAATGCAAGCGTAAACAAAAGAAGAGTGAAAGCGAACCTCAGCATTTTCTTCAGCTCATACACTTAAACCAAATTTACGTTTGCTCACTTTAAAGAAAAACCACCACACCGGACACCACTCTACTCACTGCTCATTGATACTTCTAACTGCTCAGCCGATCATCCTCCTAAAATATAATATGAGATGTAACCTAGAAAATTAATACATCTAAACGTATAGTAATTTAATTAAAAAATATTTTTTTATTTCAATATTTTGGTAATATTGCATGAGTAATACATTTATTATTAATACTTACGGTTAATCAAGTATTTAATATCCGTCAAATTACATTTATATTGATTATTTTTTATATGATACAAAAAAATTATAACTCAATAGTTAAAAAATTTATAAAGAATATAATTCGAACGAACTAATTTAGAATTTTTAGTATTTTTTATGTTGGTATCTGAAATTTTCCTAAAATTATGCAAGAGACAAAAAATTTGTGAAAAAATTAAAAATTTAAATTAAACAACCACAGTTATCTTTATATGTAGGTATAGATAAAATAATATTTTTTTATAGATAAAATAATATTTTTTTTCTATTAAACAAATATCAAATAATTTTTCGATATTTAATTGCAAAGTTAACATTTTATAATATTACAGTAAAAATTTTTTTAATGAAAACAATATTATATGTATGTATAAACAAAATTAAATTAAACAAAACAATAAAAAGTAAATAAATGATATATATTATAAAAAAGTATTAAATACTAATAATCTCATTTATATTTAAAAAAATAAGCTTTAATTTTAGGCAATTAATCAATTAGATTATTATTAGTTATTACTAATATTTGTTTTGAATTTATATAATACAATAATTTTTATTATTGTATTAATATCTAATGATATAAATGTTTCTTACACGTAATTTTTTTGAAGTGTGGGGACAAATAAATTATTATAATGGGGCAATTATCTACATATATATACATGATCCGTCACCTTATAACTCAGTCTTTATTATGCATTATGAGTTATAACTCGGTGTTAACTATCATTCATTCTTTTGTTTGTAACTGACACATTCATTACCGACTTAATGACCATCATTTCTATCTTAATGACCAAACGGTCATAACATCAATTTTATGCCTATAAAAAGAACCTTCTATATCTAATCTCAATAATACATTCTATATTCATAGAATTATTATAAACACAACATAACACATGATAACTTTCATTTCATGTCTTACATTCTATATTCATAGAATTATTATATACCTCTTAAACACTTACTGACTTGAGCGTCGGAGTGTCTTTTGCAGGTACTCATCTCCCGACGTATAACTCATCCCGACGCAGCAAGAACAATACCTATTATTGATTTTTTAAAAGTTCAATTGAGCAATTGCTCCCACACAACAATACATAAATCCATCCGTGATTGAGATGGTTTGACTCGATAAAGAGTGAGTTTTCTACCAATTTTTTAAATAATATTAAATTTATATTATTCATATTTTAAATTTGTTTGTTTATCCCCATTTAATTGTTCTTTGATTTTTTGTTTATCAATTCTAGGAAGAAAAAATACACGCCTCGGTTAAGAAGGCTCTTGTGCCTCAATTCGTAAATTTGCTAAAAGACGGAATATCTTATCAAATAAGATATTTTGGTTTTGGACTCAATACGGGTAATTTTAAGACTACACATCATGAGTATGTGGTTAATTTAAACCAACGTATCGATGTGCACATACTTTTAGAATTGACGAATATCCCATGATATAGATTTAATTTTGTGAGTTTTGACACTCTCAAGTCTCACTACTCTTGAGTTCGATTACACCTATTTAATTGGTAAATTTATTGTTTTAGAAAAAGTATAATTCATTGATAAATTTATTTATTTTATTGATAATTTTGACTATATTTTTTTTCTTAACAAAATTATTCACAACAGACCTTTTTTTTATTTTAATCCATAATTCCAGCAAGATATCCAACACTAATTGGGTATATTGGTCCATATAGACGTAAACGCTATCATCTTTTATATTTTAGACATTACTCTGAATTTGTAAAAGGTAATGAAGTATTTAATTATTATCACTCAAGTCTAAGATGTACAATTGAAAGAATTTTTATGTGGAAGAATAGATTTACAATTTTGCGTGGTATACTGAAGTTCAAAATGGAAACTCAAATTTAAATAGTTAGAATAACAATTATTCGACGAAATTCTGAACCGGATTTTGAATTCACATTGTAGGAAAGATGAAAATATTATTAAAGATGAAGATGATAATCAAATTAGTGATAGCCTATCTTCAAATTTATTTATTGCTTTTTCTTCGAAAATAAATATTATTTGAGACTCTATTCGAATCAAATTTTAGTGCACCAATCAAATCTTATTAAGTAGATCAAATTTTAATACTTTTGTAGTTAAATTAATGTTATATTTATATTTATATGTTGTAATGCACTTTTGTATTTTATATACTTTATTGTTATTTTTGTTTAATTTTATAAATTTATTTATCTTTTATTATTATAATTTATAATTATTAGACATTATCAATTATGTGTATATATCTAATATTATGTGTAATTTATTATAATATGCATATAATATTTAAGATAATATTTTATATAATAATATGTTCTAATTTAAAATTCTATAATATAAAAATTGTTAAAATAATAATATTAAAAATTTAATCTAATATTTATCTTTTTGATAATTTTATATCTAAAAGTGATTTTAATTATTATTATCCAAATAATATTTTATCAATTATAATTATTTTTAAATTAAAATATCAAACCATAAATCATGTTAAAACAAACTTAATTTTAATTAAAATCAATTCTAATATAATTAAATTGAACTCAACTCCAGTTTATAAAAGCTAAACCAAACACTCTGCTACAATTTGCTACATTCAACACTCAAACTACAAGGAACAGAAAATAGTATGTACGCATTTATGTGTTGTCATGGTCCAGTTAGAAGGTCACGGTTGTCATAGGCGGGGATAGTGTTATCTACGCTCGACAATATGGTGGCTGACTGCCCGGCGTTTGGGGATCTAGTTGACATTTTGCTGGGTGAACCGTCCGGCGACTTTGACATAGTGGTGCCTCCCAGAGTGGCATGGCGTCCCCTGGATGCTATCTTCTTTAGAGCATTCTGGTGCCACTTCTTTAGAGCCTTCGATGTTTGTTCATCAAATATTGACTTCTTCATTGTTGATCCCATCTGAACAATTATCATCACAATCATAAATATTGTTCTTTGCTTTGTTTAATGAAAATCATTTATAACCTTAAACCAACTTACCTGTGTAACAAGCGCATACAGTGGAAGAGTGACATAGCTGGTGATTATTTGAGCTCCTATCCTGCAAAATTCAATCTTTAAATTAGTATTATTCTCATTAATTATTGATGATGTGAAACAATAGAACAGAACATTTATGTTCAAATGTAATTGTTCTATGTATGTGAACAGGCATGCATAATCACTAGCAAGGAATGACTTACCCAAGTGCAACTCTACTGATCATAAGTATTTCATCTTCATAAAAGCAAGATGCCCAACCAAATTCATACTGCATCAGATCAAGAAGGAAGAGAATTAATTTAAGGTTTCCAAAGTTAGTTGTATATAATTAATAACACAACTCAGGAAGAGTTCAATTACCCATGTCCACCAGAAATATGTCAGCTCAAATGCATTCTGGACATGTAAACAAAGAGCACCAACTTGCATAAGTAAAACTCTTCAAATATTCAATGTCTATAAAACAAATATAATTAAGCTTCATAAGATGAAATGGACAAAAATACCTGAAAGAGGACAAAATGGATGAGATAAAGAACTAACTCAGGCCACTCAAACCAAAAGTACTTGTCAGAGACTTGAACAAGAGGGATCCCCTGCACTACAGCATGCCTTTCTTTTATGTCAAGTGCCATTCGGGTTATAATTGCCTGAAGCTTTGTCCCAACAGCTAGAATAACCTTCAAGCAATTCAAGTATTAGTCCTTTTATTTTCTGTGAAAAAAAAATATATTGGCAGTGAAAATATGCTTAATTACCATTAGTGGAAGAAAAGACACCCCAAAGGAAGCATGCCATCCTGAACCAAAGTTAAGAAATCAGGTTTCTACATGAATATGAGCATCAAATATATAAACCAATTGATAACTAGTTCAAGGGACAAACCATGAACATTTACAAGCAAGAAAAACACCACTGATGCCCAAAGTATTGGACTGCCAAAATCACAAAGATACACCACAAATATTAGAACAAATTACAAATTAGAAGAATCAAGAATAAACTGTCCTCTTCAACACCCTAAGGTCGTATTTAGTAAGTGTCTCAGGATAGAAATATATAGAAAAGAAAATAGATCGAGAAACATACAAAATTATCTTGGTTTTCGAAAAGGATTTATTTGATATTTTATCTACCTAAAATTTGGAAACAATAGAAATAATCTCATTCATATATTTTCTATTCTGAAATATTTATCAAACACAGCATAAGTGATACGAAGCTAATGATTAGTACATAAAAGCGCAAAAAATGTGGGTAAATTTGGAAAATTACCTGATTCCCACAACTACCTTAAAGTCGTCTTCTAATGACCTCTTAATATATTTTTGAAAATCAAACTTACTTCCAGGTGCTAAATGAACCTACAAAAATGAAGTTGGATATTCATTCAAGAAAATGATGAAAAACAGCACAAAAATGATGCTGATACTGCATTAGGAAAATCACTAACAGTAACAAATCCATGTCGCATGGTCAAATAGTCAGCTTTGCGAACAGATCTGAAAAACTGTCGAAAGAAGCATACCTGAAAAATTGATTAGTAACATATCACTGACTGTGAGTTGAAACTTGAAAAAAAAACAAAAAAAAAAGCATGAAAGACTGATATTGTAATCCCTTACAAAATAGAAGGAAACTGGAGTTTTAGTCCAAATACTGTTGTGATCCCTCACAAATGATGTCTCGTGAGTAAGCCTGAATCTTCTAGGATCTGAACAGTTATTATCATCACACACCAACCCAATTAAATTATTGGAGAAGAAAAAATATAACTTAAAAACGGAACTATATGGTATCATTGTTGTTTTACCATTCAAGGCTTCTTGATCCACAATATGGTCCTGTTCCCATGCCTTCCACCCACGAATCTGCCAGAAGAACAAAGAATGATGTTAGAATGTTATGTCATAAATATGTGGTCTATCTATCTATCATCTGTTCTATAATAGCAACCTTTGCTCTTCCAAGAGTCATTGTTATGGCACTGTATACGACATGGAAGACAGCCAAGAAGAATATGAAAATGTGCAATTGATGCATTCCATGCACAGATATAAGAGGCTCCATCCCCTACACAAACAATTAACATTATCCATTTCCATACCATAATCAACTTCTTAATATTCATTTGCAATAAGATTAATAAAGGTAATTACTTGGACAAAAATACTTATGTACACCAAAATATTTGTGTAAAGTGCTGTTTAATTATTTTTAAGGAAAAGTCTAAAGGACCAGCAGTTTTATTGAATTTTGGCCAGCATGTAACCAGCAGAGGAAGGTAAGCCATTGGATGAAATTTCACACCAATCTCACACCATCAAATCATCATTGATGGTTAGTTGATGGCTAACAATCACAAAAATTGCTGGCCCCTTAGCATTGCTCTTATTTTTAATTTATATTTTATATTTTAATATGTATTTTATATTAGTGGCTGATTTTGATGACTAATTTTGATATATGTTTAGTATGGTTGTTACTCGAGTATCCTCTTAAACCTTATGCATGTTAATAATAATAACAACAATGCATTGTTACCGGTTTACATCCTTCACTAGCTGCAGCCAGAAACCTACGTTCGTATGTCAAAAGCCTGCGATGGGGCGGTTCACCTTCAGCAGTAGCCTCTTTAGGACCACCCTTCTCTTCCACAACACCCGCACCCGCTGGAGTAGCTTGGTTGTGACCGCCGCCGCCGCCTTCGCCTTCCTCCTTCGTGCTTCTAACACAAGGTAGCATGGTATTTGCATACTTCTCGGGAATACACCATTTGGAAATGTAGGTTTGTCCAAACGTTAATATTAAAGAAATAAATCCCAAAACCATAAGCTCTGAAATGCATATAGAAACATGTTCACTATTAATGGAGAATGTGCCAAAAAAACACACTAATCATAGGTTAAAAGAAAAAAAAAAACACGTGACGGGAAGGGACAAACAATGTTGTTACCGCCTTTAATCTTTGCGAGTGCTTCTAACAGAGCCATCTTCTTTTTACGTTCAAACATCTGAAACCAAGCAACAATACTAATCAATCATGATGAATAGTAATAAAATAAATACATGTGAGTAATTAAACAAATTACTAGGTTCTTCATACTTTTTCGAATTTATGTATAATTTTCTCGAGCACTATAGAAACGAGGACGATAGAGGCGCAGACGGCGGCGACAGCCCATGTAGGTGTGTGATCTAGCGCCCTTTCCTCTTCTCTTACCGCCATATTCAAAAAGCAAAGTGTTTGTGTTTGTTTTTATTGTTAGTATGTGATGAGTTTTTTTTTTT